>NC_086373.1:52636470-52660582 GCF_036588685.1 Mytilus trossulus
AATCTAAATCCAAAGCATTTAGAGCAAACCTGAAATGGGTTTAAAATGTTAACTAGATCATGATCTATCTGTCCTGCAATTTTCAGACAAATCGTACAACCCGTTGTCGGGTTGCTGCAACTGAAATTTGTGAATTTTAAGGAAATTTTGCAGTTTAAGGTTATGATGTTAAATATTATATGATAGACAGAGCTAAACTGTACGATCTACAAAATGATCAATTGAACCTTTGATTTTCTTCTCTACTGAAACTACTGAGGAAAATTTAACCAAACTTGGCCACAATCAGCATTATGGTATGTAGTTTTAGAAATGTGTTTGATGACCCTGCCACCCAACCAACAATGGTAGACATGGCTTAAAATATAACAAAGGGGGGTAATGCAGTTTTTGACTTATATTTCTGAAACTTAAGCAAAATAATTGCATTATTTCATGTACCCCTATTTTTGACATTTTTACCTATCATGTTAGTTTTAATTTGTTCACATATTGGTGACAATATAGTGAAATTTTATACAACTGTTATGCAAGGGAGAGGTTCATAGAATATGTACATTATGTAATCAGGGAATAGGGATGAGTTTGATATATTGTTCATCTGTAAAAATGTTCATGCAACTGCTCTTAAATCAACGTTTATACCAAATTATTCTGTTATAATTCCAAGCAAGAACAAATTAACTGGCTTGCTGTATATATGTAACGTACAAGTTCAAAGGAAATTATCACATTTTCGTGAAGAATTATGAAATACTTGAACTAATTATACCAATTGTCCTTTGTAATATACTATGTATTTATGTTTTGTCTGTCCTGTCTCGCTATGTATTATCTCATGTTTGTATATATTGTCCTTTTGTACATCTGTATGAGTCTGAAGTTACGAATAAAATCTTGAAACTATATCTATAAAACCAGATTTAAACTACCGTTTATAAGGAAATGCTTTTACCAAGTCAGGAATATGGCAGTTGTTATCCATTCATTTAATGAGTTTGGGCTTTTAATTTTTCCATTTGACCAAAGACTTTCTGTTTTCTTCGGAGTTTGGTATTTTCTTATTTTACTTTTTATTGTAAAATTGTTCAATTATATTCGTGTCGGACTAATGGGGTGTCGGACTATTGGGGTGTCGGACCAACAGGGTGTCGGAATAACGGGGTGTCGGACCAATGGGGTGTCGGAATAACGGGGCTGCCCCTATAGGATCACTATTTTTTGCATATGGAACGAATGTAAGGTGAACATGTTTGACATTTTTTATTAGCTGATTTCATCTGACCATGACACCATTTTCATGTTTTTTATGTTTAGTCTGTTTCTCTGTTACCATGGTTTCTATAAATGGTTAACCATAAATTTGGGGTATGGAAGAACTGTAAAGTGTACATTATTTGTCATCTCTGTCTGGCATGGTTGTTTTGACTGGACTTTTTTTTAATGGATTATTGATAATGTAAAGTATATGTGATACTTATAGACTAGTAAAATCTTCTTATTACAGAATTTCAATAAAAAAAATATGAATAAGGCCACATTTTAAAGAATGTCTGTTTCCCATCCCAATGGTCTACCCTTGTAAACAGACCAGGAAGGTTTGAGGTTAATTTTTTTTTTAACTGGCTGTCATAGCATGGTTACATGAATGAATTGACTTGTCCAGTCAGTGCATCCTTTCAGTTGTTTGTGCTGAATTTGAGTGTATTGTTTGAGATGATCAATCCTTTTGCCTTCAACACTTTTCAAAAATAGAAAAGATTATTTTCATGATTTTTGGGAACGAAAATAATTTCGATTGTTTATGGAACATAATTTTTTGACACGGGTGGGGGAGGGGAAACAAACATAATTTTTATGTTTGCCTAAGGGACGACATCAAAATCGATTTTAGATTGACAAAATTGCAGCAATGTTGATCCCCCCCCACCCCCACCCCAAATTATTTGATTTAAGTTTTTTATCCTACATCGATCTTTTGATGTCGTCCCTAAGGAGATATGGTATCAGGGGCTGATCCAGCCTTCTCAAAAAAGGGGTTCCCAACCCAGGACAAAGGGGGTCCAACTTAATGTCCCAATTCAAATGCATTGATCGTCCCAAAAAAGGGGTGTTGCGACCCCCTGAACCCTCCCCCTGGATCCGCCACTGGGTTTGAATTTTGATGAGACGACTATCATAACTATAAACCCTAAACCATGTAGACCAAGTGATTTTCTTGTTAGCCACTATATAATGGGTCACAGCACACCCTTCATTAATGACAAAAAACTTCATAATGAGACCCTATAAAAGGCTCGGCTTGGAAAGAGGCACCTAACAGAGTTAATGTTAAAATTCAGACGAGAAACCCAACAGTGATGACAACTTGGTTTATATAATACTAGTATACAGGAGCTACAAACAAACAAATATATGACAAACCGCAATCAACAAAAACACTACAGACAAAATTAACGGGAGATTATTCAAACATAATTTATTTACTTATATTACTTATATGTAAAGTAAATAAAATTAACTTGTACAAGTATTACCCCTGACGTTCCGTGAAAATTGTTTTCAAAAACCTAATTTGTCCATAATTCTTTTATGTAATAAACTTTATAAAATAAATTCAGACCTTCCCTTGTCTGATCACCAGCATGGCTAAAGGTATTACTCCCAAATGTATTGTGAGGTGACACGGCCAGGTATTCAAGCGATTTCCTGTCGGACTTGCAAGTTCATGCATAGTTTCACTTCTGAGCGTATCCATCAGTGTACACGACTGAAACTATCATTCAGGTGTATAATCATTTGATAAATATATACATCTCTGTCTTGCGTGGCTGATAGTGATATACTAGTCATTACTGTTTATAAATAACATTTCTGGTGTAAAGAATATTATTTATGAAAATCTAAATAATTCCAAAAAGAGATTTGATAAAATAAAAATCTGCTTACACATGCATTTTTTCCAATGGTAAATCTGGGGACATGTAATTACTCGTTGTAAAAAGTGAAGGACAGTTTGAAATTTACAAGAAATATTGATTTAACAAAAATATACGCACTTATCGACCATTCTTTTATACGCTTTGATAGAAAGTTACGGAACTATAGATAGTTGCAATTTAAAATTATATACATTTTTACATTAACCATGCATAAGAAAGAAACATGCATTTTGTTTAATTTGGGTTAACAGTTTTGTAAATAGACTAGTCCTCGTATGACAACAGTATGTTATCATGGGATGTCGATGGACTTGTATACCAAAAGAAGAAGAAGAGAACAAATTTGAATTAAATACAGGTCGATATTTAACTTGCTCTGGTTCGTCGAAGTAATGGACAAAGTAAAATCACAGATTTCTATTTAAATAAAATTGTTCTCGAACAAAGGAATGAATTCGTCATCACAATTTTTGGGTATAATGTTTTATAATGTAAACATCGTTCTGAAAGTACTGTATGCCAAATTTTCTGTTCCGACATGCATGTTATATATATGTCACTGGACGTCCCAAGGGATGTGAATATTTTGCTGGAAAAGTATTGAGTATCAAAGTTTCAAATTAATTTCGGGAGTTATTTTCTTTCTTCGTATATGCAGTAACAGCAAAAAGAATAACTTCACTGCTTGTCCGCTAAATACATGAAATAGGGGTGTTCTTGCCAGATAAAAGACTTATCATGCTTATAGTTATATAAAAAATAGAAAATATGACATTAAATTGGTTCTGTCTTGTTTTTGTTTGTTTAATCGACAAGTTTGGTAAAGTTGGGTTCTAATAAATGAATTGTTGAAATTGTATTAATTTTTTTTTTCAGAATGAAGAAGTATTTTCTCAAGTGTAATTTTTTGGTAAATAATAAATTTCGCACGGTCACTGGAGCAATATATCGAATGTTCATATTAATAAGTGACTAAAATATGTATATATTTTTAAATATTTATTTCACATTTATATATATTTTTTAAGTACGTGTTGAAGGATGGATTTGTTGATTTTTTTTTATTAAACTCATCTTGAAATTGGGCTGTGAAAAGTCCGGTAGAACCGAAAATTGAATCTAATACTTCGTAGCGTTTTTTGTCTTTGGAACCAATTTTATTTTTCAGGTGATCGCGGACAAATTATCTATAATGTGTATTGTACCCGTATCTCTATACTGTTTATTATTTCTTGTGGTGCACTTTTCATAATTTATTTTCATATATGAAGACATTAAAAATCGGGAAATTATTTTTATGCCCCACGTACGATAGTAGAGGGGAATAATGTTTTCTGGCCTGTGGGTCCGTTTGTTCGTCCGTCTGTTCGTTCGTTCGTCTGTCCATTCGTTCCGCTTCAGGTGAAAGTTTTTGGTCAAGGAAGTTTTTGATGAAGTCATGGCGTAGCAATCTGACCACACTCTAACTTATTAGTCATTTAGTTGGCGCAAATCAAAGTCGTGCACATGTGGCAAATAACTTTGTCGGGAAAGAAGTATTAAAAACAAAAACAAAATGCCATGCTTTTGTATTTTAGAATTTTATTTAAAAATAAAAATTATAAATCTGTTTTAATCTCTATACATGGGGAAACATGAATCGTGCTTAAGATTCTTTCTAACTTTAATCCTATAACATCATGAAATTGACATCGTTATTATTATTATTAATATACTTTTCTTTTTCGGCGACGTAACCTGGATATGGGTGGTTGTCGCCATTAAAAGTTTTTTTCATTCATTTGGTCTAATTTACTTCTCATGCTAATTATATAATACAATGTTGTTTCTCGTATGCAAAAATCTTTTATTTCAAATAATTTTTGGCAAACACCTTTGAGAGTCTTGTTAGATTTGTATTTTATGATCTCTTATATTTTGGATTGCTGGTGGTGTTTTTTTTTGACGAATAGACTACGGAAAAAATCGAAAAACTTTTAATTTGTATTTGTTTTTAAATTTATATTTTTTCATCACTAGATAGCTGAAATTTATTGGGAAACTTGCATCTCGAATTAAGAGTTTATAAACTTTTTCAAATGTTGAATACGCAACCAAATCTCATATGTATTATTTATGTTTCTGGTAAAGGCGTTTGATTGGATATTAGTTTGAGGTAGGCGTGTTTTCGGTAACATTCCTCCAATCAACTGACCTATTTGACATACATGTGTGCACTGATGCGTGTACACTGGTAATTGTAACGGCACGTGTGACTGTCTCACATCGGAATCTGTCGTGCGTGACCAATGTTTATTGTAGAATTTCTTGTCATGTGGTCAAATTATCTGGCATACAAGTTTTAAAGGCTAAAACTTAAATTTGCATTTTGAAAGATTATTTTCAGAAATGGTCCCGATATTTATATACTATTCTAAAGTGTTAGAGAAAAACAAGACTTTTAAAGACCTTAAAAGAAAGATGCATATCAACAGAGAATATAACCTAAGAAAATTATACTAGTACTAGCAGAGACATATAATACATGTCTCTGGTACTAGCATAATAGTCAAAATATAAAACATGAATTATATGGCTCTGATATTAACTTTAACGTGTTTTGGAAGAAAAAAAATAAGGGTCCGATTATTTGAATTACCTAAAAATGGCATCTCGATCACTTTTGACAAAATATTATTGCATGAATTTTTAATCGATCGCTGATCTTTAATTTTAGAAGTGACTTGTGACTGTTATAAACATGCAGAGACATTTCGACGCATTCTGGTTTAAGTTTAAGTATACAATGAACACACTATATTTATACATTTGCCTTTGAAATATCAAATTGACAATCACCTTTCGGACAGACTTGCTTTCTTCTTTCTATTCGTAAACATTATCATTCGTTCATTCAGAGACATAAATTACAAGTTATGTGTCTCTGGTTTATTATATTGGATCACTTCAAAAATGATTCAAAATACTATAAGCCTGTATTGTTGTTACTAGTATTTATTTCAGGTTCAATGCCCCCCTTAAAAACGTAAATTAATTGTATATTTAATTTGAAGAATTGTTTTAAACAAAATATCAATTAAGGTCAGTCAAACCCAAATTCAACAAAAATGAGTGTCATTCGCCGGTTTTATTTTCTTTAAGCGGATTTGATCTGAATTTTAATTGATTCAATAAACAATACTAAAATTTACTTTCAATATGCATATTTGAAATCTAAATAACACTTGGAAAATAATTTTGAACAACGAATTTGTCCCAATTATGCATTATAAAGAAATAAACTTGATCGTTTAAATCTAACCTGGATTAAACTACATGTAATTATTGAATTTGCATACTTATATGTCAGACGTTAAGCTACATATTTCGAAATAGTCCGGAAATTGCTAGAAGACAGAAGAAAGTTCAGAAAGCTCAATGTGGTATATTCTTTACATAAAGAGACTGCCCTTAATTATTTCTGCGACTTAATGCTCCCTATTATTGGTCAAATTTAAATTATGATTTACGAATTATTAACAACTATGTAGCAGTTCCCCGCGTCATGATAGACATGATATAAATATAACCAAACACCTTATCCCCCCATCTTCTTCTATTGAATGGGATTTAAACCCCGACGTATGGAAATATAAAAGCAGCCACCCTTCTTCTGTGGTTGTAGTGTTAAAAAACTTTATATCATTCATTTTCGGGCCTTTTATAGATTACTATGAGGTATTGCTCATTGTTGACGGCCGTACGGTGACCTATTGTGGGTAATTTCTGTGTCATTTCGGTCTTGTGGAGAGTTGTCTCTTTGGCAATTCTTCTTTTTTTTTATATATATTGTACACATTTTGTTTGTGTCTCTGGTATAGTCACCTTAAAAGGGTTCCTTCATAGAATCTTAATTGTCAAAATGATTGGTTTTGTGCTTATTTTCATTTCAAATACCATAGATGAATGTAATAGGACAGACAAGGAACAACCAATGCAATGCATATCCAATGTATTTAATAAATTTGGCCAAGCAGTTCTACAGGAAAGCTCAAAGTGATTGTACAGGAAGGCTCCGAATAATTGTACAGCTAACTTGCAAGCGATTGTACAGTCAATAAAAATATCTGACACGGAGACAATGAATGTATTTGGCACGTTTTTATTGTATATTGTAAAATAGTCATTTACTTTTTGCGTTATGAATCATTGATTTTGTTTCCTGTTGCCTCGGTTGATTACTAGCACGTGCCATTGAACTCAAGTATTTTAGCAAAAACAGAAATTTTTAATTTACGCCAAATATAACAGGTGCGGATCCAGATTTAACTTTAGATTAATATAATACGAGTGATTTTTTTTCGGGGTGGGGAGCTCAGATCATCATTTCTATATATCTTTTATTTTTATACCATTTGTCTTTATACTGAATATTTGCCTGCCTTAAATGCATCAAATATTTGCCACTGGATGTAAAACAACCAATCAATCAATCAATTTGTTCTTTATATTTCATCATCTATATATTCTTTCTATCTGTATAAATGGTGACCACTTCTTATCCTCATACATGGTAATTTAGACAAGAACATACACAACTTTTAGAACTGTATGCTTTTAGAGAAATGTATAAGTCCGAGATTCTGCTCCAAAGTAGATCTTGTGAAAAAAAATCGCATTTGATTATTGCCAATAAATTTTCCTGGACCGGAGGAAATAAGAGGGGGAGGCAATACAACATTCCGTTTAAAAAAACAAATATTGTACATGTATGGTATTCAAAACAAATTTAGCCAGTTTTTTTTTAAATAAAGCCTTCAACAATGAGCAAAGCCATTCCCGCATAGTCAGCTATAAAAGGTCCCGATAAGACAATGTAAAACAATTCAAACGAGAAAACTAACGGCCAAAAAAAATGAAATACATTAAACATATATATTTGTACCTATTCTTTAAAAACACAGATCAGAAGTTTCACTTGTAAATCAATCTTAATCTGTATTGTATTATAAACTAATATAACGTACTATTCAAATCAGCATGCATGTACATGTATTTTACATTAAAACTTAATTTTGCAGAGACATTACACACAGGTGTCAATATTTACACCCCACCGATAAGTTGTCATTAATCGCGTATGCGGACGTTTGTATGAATTAACGGCCAGTTTTAGAAGTCAAATCAAGCTGTGATTAATTTCCGCTCTAGACAAAAAGTGTGTGTGTGGGGGGGGGGGGGGGGGGGGGTAATCTGCCACCGGTGCATATGGGTTTGACAATAAGCATAAGGTTATATATATACACTAATTATTTGAATGAAAATATTTATACGATAGTACTTTATAGTTTGAACACTGTCTCGACTAAGACTGAATGCAGTATCATGATCAGGTTCATGGACGTTGGCGACCTTGGTGGTCTTTAGACGCTACGTTGTGTAAAATGAATAATTGTTTAATGATATGTTGTACAGTACAAAGCTATGATAATAGAAGCGATTCCGAGTTTAACAGAGCATGGAAGTAATATTTAGATATTACTTCCATGAACAGAGTAATAAGGACGAAAATAATAATAAAAAACCCAGCTCCAACGGTAATAGTAAAGTAGGACATATCAACAGAATACGAATTAAAACAAAAATACGCATGTGTTAATTTTTATTGATTGTCTCGTTGGCAATTATACAATATCGCCTTTTTTTAGGTTATGTTTAAGATTTTTACGTGTCTGATTTTCAAATACAAATATGTTCTCAAAGGGTTCACAACATTTTAAGGTTACATGTATGGCAAACATGTTTATGTGTACCTATATAATTACCATGCGTCCTTGCAATTTATAGTTAATATAAATAAATAAACTAATATTTATTAAAAAATAAGCAACATATATAGACGAATAATTTATTCGTTCCTCCACAAACTACAACAGTAATAAAGAATCAACAGAGAATCTAATCTTTAATTACTTTTTTTTCTATTATTGTTCATACTTCAAATACATATATAATTAATCTAAAATGCACTAATCAAGCAGAAGGGGCGTAACTCGTGGTATCATACCGGCATACTGAACGGATCTAAACATGGTCTGACACTTTTGAACGTTGATTTTGAGATTTGATCTGTTTTGGTCTGACACGGTCTTAACGGATCTGAACAGCTCGCTAGAAGATTCAGTCTGATTTATCTTGACATGCCTCAACGGACTGATTTACCTAATGAGACTATCGATCGGAACGGGTAACTTAACGATCTGACAAGTCGTGACGTTTTCCTCTAGCGGTAAATCCAGTCAATTAAGATATGATCAGACCAAAATGACCGTTTCAGACTGAAATCGTGCTACTAGTGTAAGGACGTGAATATTTAAAGTGGTCAACCTGAGTAAGGGTTTTTCCAAGAGGGCTATATTTGCCCGAGGGGAATAATCCTTTTCTGGGGTTGGCTGTTTTGGATATTCACTGACTCAATGAGCCATAATTGATTTATTATACCGAACGAAGACATTACAATTACAAGTTATTATTGAAACCGATAGTCAAAACACTTACGTTCGAAAACAATTGTGTGTCTATTGACATTTCGTGTATTGTACAACACAGTTAGATTCTTTCTACAAAATAAAGATGGCCTTGAAAAGATATCGTCGACACTAGATGCATTTCCAAGTCTTGTATGATCTTGTGTCTTATAGTTACTGGATGGACTTCTAGCCTGGATGTTGCCATATTTGTGTTTGGTTCATCTAACGTTAAGTGTCGTCCTACTTTAAGGAAAGTGAAATCTTGATCAATGAATAAGACAAGGATTTTTCACCGGTAAATGATAGAGTTGTTCGATTGATGATTCAATTTGTTGGTTTTTTTCACCGGGACAGTAATACGGTTGTTCGATAGAGGCTACAAGTTGTTAGGGTTATTCATCGCTCCGGTGAGAGAGGTAAAAAAAAAAGAGAAGTCAATGACAGCTAACTAAGTCAAACTTTAGACTTTAACAAAAAACTGAAGTAATGTTTTTTTTCTGACTCGTCTAAATAAATGATTGATGCAGATAAATGATTGATGCAGATATATTATCAAATATGCTATACTATTATCTATATATATGTTGAAAGGTAAAATGTTTTATACTGTTTTCTACACATTGTATTGTTCAGTTGAAATCGACATAGGTTAACTACCAAGAGAACACAATTTAGGTTTAATCCAACGTGTTAGACTATTGATTTTTGATTTGTGTCAACATGTACCTGTTGCGTTTTTTTCTATTTTAAAGATACGACTTTTCATTTGCATTGTAGATGATGACTTTAGGCCATATCTCATGTCATTTGGTAAACACAAAAGCAATTACATCAATGCAGTTATAATACCAGTAGGTGAATGTTTATTAGTACTTATTCATCATGAACTATGTATTCCGGTCAGACTAGTTGTTCTCATTTCACACAATTACAAACTAATTTAGTAAAGCTTAGCAAATGTTTATTATAAAGTGTGACCAGTTTGAAGACTGCCACTCTTTCTTTTTAATATGTTTTGTAAATTATACAATATTCTAGTGTTTGTTATTTAAAAGTTATATAAACTGTAAAGTAAGCATAAACAAACATTTACTTTTCAATTACATGAATGTGACTCTTCCTTCGGAAAAGTATTTTCATCTTTCGTCAACATCATGTTCATCAAACATCCCAAACATTTATTATCACATAACCTTCATTCAAATACATGACTGTTATAATTTTAGGGATATTCAGTACATGGAAACTTTTTGGTAACCCAATGTCCATTAAAAGAAACTGTGGTTGATTTCTGGACAATGGTGTATGATCATGACTCCAGTATTGTTGTTTTATTGGATACACTTAATGAAGTGAGACAATTTCGAACTGTTTAATTTTAAATTGTTGACATCAAACTCATGATATCATGTAAAAATATTAAATGTTGGTGGTAGAATAGTTGGCTTTTATCCGGTTACACTCCTTTAAAATTACACAAAAGTTCAGGAGTAAAAATTTATTTGACAATACAATTAAGTTAAGATGATTAAAGGATAAATGAATCAAAACGGAAAATAGTATTTATATTCTTACTTGTGGAACTTGCAAGCTGCAGTATGTTGGTGAAACAGAAACCACATTCAACATCAGACTAAACAATCATCGGTCGTTCTATACTAAAGGAAGAAACTGTCCAATTACGAGACACCTCTTAAGAACAGGACATACTTTTGAAAATATCACCTTTCAAATAATTGAGGTAAACCAAAATTGGGACTCAGAAATGAGAAAAAAGAGAGAAAGGTTCTGGATGCATCAGCTACGTACTCTTGAACCTGATGGACTTAATGAGAGGGATGAAAAACAGTTCTACCCGAAACCAAAGGAATAACTCATAAATTTTACTTCTATTTAATATAACAACTATTTGTTTTAATTTTTGAAAAAATGTTTATGTACAATAAACGGCAAAAATTTGTTTTATACAGATCATAAATCAATATGTTAAACTTTTGTGTAGCTCAAGCTACAAAGATATTTTTTGTCATGCATCCGATTTCACCTAGATAGATGCACACGCCCGATGAAGCTAATTTGTTTAGCGAAATATTGCGTGAATAATATACAAAATATAACACCTAATTTTATAACACTCATTAGTGTGTTAAAGTTACATTCTTAGACACTTATATAATTCAATTTAGTAACTGCATCAGTTTATTTACAAACTGATCCACACCTAGATAGATTGAATGTTGATTGTTGCTATTTTTAGACACTATATATATATATATATATATATCAATTGATTTTAAGAATATAAAATAATATGTAATAAAGCTTTATAGTTTGTTTATTGTTCTGTCAAGAGATAATGTCAGTCTTGTTTAAACGAGCATAACACTATAAAAATTGTATTAAGATGACTTTTCCTAACTTATTTTCACCTAGAAACCACAAAGCCCAGTAATTATGAAGGCCAAACATGGACAAGAATCAAATGAGGTGAAAGGCTTAATGACCAAAGAGAACTATACATAATCATGATAATAGACATGTGCTATCAAGGGCAGTTTTGATTGAGGGATTGTGAATCTTAGTTTCGTAATAATTCATGCACGGACAGTCGAAGAGAACTACGATATACACTATATGCATGTATTGACTATTATGCTGATAATACGCTTTGATATCGTGATTTCAGCAGCAATAGTATCGAGCAAGTGCTATTATAAACGCTTTAATTATTTTATTAGTGTTTTGGTATGTTTTTCTTAATTCATAACGTCTCAATAATGAAATCAGAGGAATGCAACATAATATGACACCTTATTTGCTTATTGAACTAACAACGGAACCACGTGAATTAATTGTTGATACAATTGACCAACCATACAAGAGAGGTATTTAAATCGGCTGACATTAATGAATTTTGTTCACATACTTTACCAATTTGTCCTGTGGTTGTTCCAGCAAACACTATTGAGTGAGTAACAAAACCTAATATGCCAAGTTTAACTATGACACCAGCTTTTGCAATCTCTCCGCTGTAAACAATCTCGTCTTCAGCTAAAGTTATTGTACCTTCTACTGATCCAAACATGATTGTATCACAGAATCCGTCATTATCGTCAGTTATCTCTGGACACGAAAACTGAAAAATAATTAGAACCACTGTTTACTAATATCACAATAATCAATTGAATGGTCAATGCAAAGTTTTGTGTGTACTTACTTTCTGAGCTATGAAATATTTCATGGTCTAAATATGTACATCATCTTTTGCATGTACATATTTTTCAGTGTGCGTGTGTGTGTAAAGGACAAATATGTGTCCAGCCGCACATCTGTGGCCTTAAACATTAACTCAGAACTGTTTCATATCCTTTATAGGGCCATTGATGGTACACACTTTCGTGCCATTTCTAAAATCTTAGTTCTTTTAAATATGTAATGGCCTTGACCGTCGTATGGGTTGACGTCAAAGTTTTTAACCTTTATCGAGGTTAATAAAAGACCTCGACCGCTGTGTCGGAAGCTTATCAACACACTGAGTTCGAATAAAGCATCAATACAAACTGAACGCAACGACATAGCTGAAAAGGTAAAATTTTAATACAAATATGTCCGAGCAAGAACAACCCAACAAATGCAGACATCAGAAGATGGCCACCAATGGATCTCCAACGCAGCGATACAATCCCGAACTTAATAGTGGTCTTCAGCTGACCACTAAATAAACTTGTGTGATTGTTTAATGAAACTGGACGTCACACCAAACTCAATAAGAGGGACGATAGGTACCAGAGGGACAGATAGATTGAAAAAAACCTGATAATGCCATTTCTTAAACAAAAGACAAACAGACAAATAATAGTAGAGAAGACACAACATATAAAACAGAAAAAAACTAAGCTACACGAACCCAACCAAAACCTGAGGTGATATCAGGTGCTCTGGAAGGGTAAGCAGATCCTGCCTTACATGTGGCACCCGTCGTGTTGCTTCTGTTATACGTAACAAATACCAAAAAAAATTGTGTCCTTTTTTCCCTTTTGCTAGTTAATTTTTATGGTTTTAATCTGATGATTCAGACCTATTCAAAATGGTTTCTACATAAACACATGGAAAAAAGTATTGCAACACCAAATTGAAATTGAAATTAAAAAAACACTCTTTATTTTTTTGTGATAAAATTTGGTAAATAGAACTTGTTAAACCTTACTAAGTATCACATGAGTTTAATCAATAAATATCGACTCGATAGATGTTTATGTGCACATGCAGCTACAATGTACTGTACCCGTAAATAGCAAAACGGATGTTTTTATCCTCATTGTTTTCAACACTTTAAATAACCAAGTTTTTAAAGTTATGTGATTGACACCTTGTAATAGGTCCTTGACAACTCTAAACTGCAGCAAGATGGCAGATTATCAGCATAAGAGAAGCAGGGATGTCGCTGTAAAAATTGCACGTATTATTGGTCATCACCATTTCACTATAAGTCGTTTTAAGTATAAAAATCAGGCAATAAACGCTGTAAAAGACCTTCCGAGATAATGAAGACCCCCTAAACCATTTGCTAGAGAAAATAACGTATAATGAAGGTTGGTCAAGAGGAAACCCATTGCATACAAGACAATCCTAAAAAGAGAGTGGTGGCCATACAGGAGCCTTTTAACAAGAACTGTTCGAGATCAACTCATCGCTACTTGTTATCGTGCGATAAGACCATTTCGGAGACCTTTTCTAACAAACAGACACACAGGTTTCCGTATCCAATGTAGTGCAGAGCTCACCAAAGTTGGGAATTATCATCGTGGAGGACGATCCAATGTTCAAATGGAATTTGGTTTATCTTCCTTGGCCCGATCGTAGCCCGGCTTTGAACCATATCGAGCATATATGAAACACCTTTGGGCGGAAAGTGCGCAAAAGGACACCCCAGTTCAAACATGTTTTGTTCGTTTCAATGCCAATGTTACCATAAACTGTGTTTCAATAATATTATACACATATTTAATTATATTTCATAAACAAAAGGCTGATTTTTCAAGTTTTAAAAAATCAAGGTGTTGTTATACTTTTTTCCATGTGTATATATCAAAAAATTATGTGCTAAGATTTGCAATGAGACAATTCTCTACAAGAGACCAACATGACACAGAAATTAACAACTATAGCCACCGTACAACCTTCAACATAAACGAGGGCCATACCGCATAGTCAGTAATAAAATGCCTCGAAATGACAAAGTAACACAATTCAAACTAGAAAACTAATGGCATTATTTATGTACAAAAGATGAACGAAAAACAAGTATATAACAAACATACAAACGATAACAACTTCGGGCAAGCACATACATACAGAAGGTAGCGGGTTAACATTTTATCGGGATCCCAAACATCCGTAACCTGTGACAGTGGTATAACAGTACTACATAAGCATGATAAGTACGAACTATGAATATCAGTTGAAAAAAACTCAGCTTAACTCATCAGACGGATAAAAATACAAATGTGTGTGTTGTTTTAATAGGTGTTGTTACATCAAGTTTTAAGATAAGGAAAGGGTTCAGCGCTAGTAAAAAAAAACTACCCTAGCATTTTTCTATTTGTGCCAGTCCCATGTGTGGTTTTATTTCTGAATCTTACCTCATGAAAACCTCAAACTTTTGTGTCACATAATCATTGTACGCACATATATACACGACTCAGATTTACTTAATAATATAATTATTTTCTGTGACTGTATCTTATTGGCATGAAAATACGGATTGTTTGTGTTATTAAAATTTGCTGTTACAAAATGATAGAAATTATTTTAAATTAAGGAATGTATCTCCCTTGTGCAAAGCTCTGATTTCTTTCATGGATTTGGCTATACTTTTTGGACCTTTTGGATTATAGCTCTTCATCTTTTATATAAGCTTTGGATTTCAAATATTTTGGCCACGAGCATCACTGAAGAGACATGTATTGTCGAAATGCGCATCTGGTGCAAGAAAATTAGTACCGTTAATTTTATTTACATTAATTTGTAGGATCCTTTACTATAGATAATTTAACTGATCTGTAAGAATAACACCTTCATGCCTTATATATCATGTACTGTAGTACGCCGCTAGATTAAAACTGACGTGGAAAGGTAACACCCGGCCACCGAGAGCTTCATTTTATGAAGCCAAGGTGGTCGTGTGGTCTAGCGTGACGGCTACAGTGCAGGTTGATGTTTAGACGAGTTGTATATACATAATGTCTATAGCCATGTATTACAATCATTGCTGGTGATCCTATAGATAAATCTGTTGTAGAGTTGTTACTGACTCAGACGCACTTATAAATATAATTATTTTCTGTGCCTGTATCTTAAACTAATTTGTAGGATCCTTTACTATAGATAATTTAGCTGATCTGTAAGAATAACACCTTCATGTCGTATATATCATGTACTGTAGTACGACGCTAGATTAAAACTGACATGGAAAGGTAACACCCGGACACTGGAAGCTTCATTTTATGAAGCCCAGGAGGTCGTGTGGTCTAGCGGGACGGCTACAGTGCAGACGATTTGGTGTCACGATATCTCAGTAGCATGTGTTCAAATCCCGGCAATGGAAGAACAAAACATTTGCGAAAGCAAGTTTACAGATTTAACATTGTTGGGTTGATGTTTAGACGATTTGTATATATATATAAATATAATATATACGAGAAAATGTTATAGATTTGAGGTAGACCAAAGGAACTTATATTGTTGTGTCATATCTTCATTTTAGTATTGAATGCTTCTTTAGGTAGATTTATTGGGGTGTAAAATCGTTGACCACACTAAATTCTCAAAATGTACGCTATATCAACGCTTTTACAACCCTATGAAATTACTAAAAGAAGCACAAAATACTTTTAATTACATATATTTGTTATAATCATGAAAACTCGATTACTACATGTACTATAAGTTTTTCTTTTATTCAACTGTGCATTTAATTGTGGAAACGTTTGTCATCATGTATTTTTAAATTTCACTTCGAAATGAATGTCAACTTCAGAATGATACGAGATTGCTGTTAGCCAAACAAAATAACGTATTATATCGAAACAGCCATTTGGCACTCACACCACATCTTCCTATATCTTTCATTGTAATTATAGAAAACATAACTGAGAATAGCAACATACTCTAGGCTGGATATACATTTTAACTTTAACGAGTATTTTGTTTTATGAAAAACATAGTTTCATTCCATTTTTAAGGGGTCATACTATTTATACGGTTATATTACCAATTTTGCAAAAATTGCTTCCTCTTTTATGGACACTGATTAATAATTGAAGAAAGAATCTGTTATTTACTGCGTATACTTACATTTCTTAAATCAGATTGACATAGTCTTGTTGTTTGATTAAAACACCACCCTGCTAGGTTCTGCCTTTTGAAGTATACATTTGTAGAATCATCATTATATGGACATTTTAATCGTTCTTGTCTGGATTTCATGAAAATAGCTTTCACATTTGTAATTTTGTATTTGCAAATTACATTGGTTGAATCATCACTGAAAACAACGAATAAGTATCCATTCCAGTGCACAGCATCTTTGGCCAGTGTGTAGTTTTTGCCATTTTGTGAACACATGATTGGTGTGTCTTCATATGTGTTAGTTCTCATATTAAAACTACCTGTACAAATTTTCCCTAGTTTTGAGTGTCCATCTTCTGTACTAAAGATGACAAATGTAAACTCTTCTATTTTCAAAATAGCTTTGAAAGTAACATGATTTGTCCGTTGTAAATACTCGACAGCATACGTACTATTTCCTGTATCTTCATATGGTTGAAATCTTTGAAGAAAAGAATCTAACGAGTAAAACGACATGGCATTGCATGTTTGATTTTCTGCCGTATTCGATAAACACATTGACGATGCTATAATCAAAATGTTTGTGTTACGAATTGTAGTGAGCAAATATTTTGTAACTTGTTTGCTACTTATCAAATTAGAACTATTAAAAATAACACTTAGGTCGCTATTAAGATTCAAACATAGTGTATCGTTTTTTGAGTTAAAATTACAAACAATTAAAGATTTATTGTTTGGGGTAGACAATAACCAATTTTCAGGGTATTTTGAAGTTAAACCATCAATTGAAACATGTTTTTGGTCTAAGTATATTAGAGATGGACTAAGCTGACTTATCATACTGTTGCCTCCGATGTACACATAGTCTGATGTGGCTGCTAAATTTCGAAATTTCTCATTATGATTCCGGTACACTGATGATGAACACGTACATTTTGATTGAATGACAATAATGGCTCCTATGAGCACAAGTATTGAGTTCAAAACCATGCTGATAACTAATCCAATTGTTCTTTACTCTAAATCAAGTCGTTGTCGATAGAAGTGTACACCAGGCCCTTATACGAAAATTGTATCCTAATCTCTTTTCAAATAAACCTGAAAATGGAAATTTAGGAATAACGTATCAAAACCGGCGTCATGACGCTAACTTAATCTATATAATAGGCACAAAAGAATATGTACCTGTAAAATCGTATGTTTTTTTTTTATCATATTTTAATTCGCTTATAGCTATATATATAGAATATAACCCAGCCCTGCAAAAATACCTACTTATAATTATATATATATATATAGTTTGTCCAGGTTTGATCAATGATGTCAATGATTGTGAGTTTTGTTTCAACAGAGTGACTTAGGCTCTCTCTCTCTCTCTCTCTCTCTCTCTCTCTCTCTCTCTCTCTCTCTCTAATGTATATTAGGTTTTTTTTTATTGCTGAAACTCTACCATTTGCATAAGTTGCTCATCACATCAATACAAATACATGTAAGACCGGGCTTGACTAACGAAAGTATTGTTTTTATGCAGCGTTGTTGGTCTAGTGATAAAAGGGGCTTTGACTCAGTACAGGTGGTGTTGCCAAGTTAACTTAGATACACAGGTTAGAATCCATGCTGCGGGAAGAAACATATATTTGATAAAACAAATGAGAATTGCAGGTTTAATATTGTTGGGATGATTGTTAGACGAAATTTATATAAAAATGGTCTAAACCCAGTATAAATTGAAGACGAAGCATGTATGTCGTTAAGTTGTTACGTACATTGTTCATATATTTAGACTTTTTATATAATAAAATTGAAATGACAGTTAAATAAGTAAAATGATCATCCTTATCAATAGATTAAACAAATAGCGGATCATGCAAAGGTGAACAATGTATTTTTCAGTATACATTATGTACTTGATGTACATGATATCTATATCACTAACGGAAAGCTGAATACTTAAATTTATGATAAAAGGGATGATTTTTCATTTCCTATCGTTAATTATCCGTTTTTAGATGGTGACGTTCCCTTGTCACCATCTTACGGTGTTTATATATCTCAACTTGTACGATTTGCTCGTGTATGAAACAATGTTTTAGATTTTAACGAGAGAAATTTATGTATTACTGAAAAAATATTACACCAGGGTTTTAGATATCACAAACTAGTCAAAACATTTACTAAATTTTATCATCGGTATAAAGACATCATTCGTAAATATAGCTCAACATGTAGACTTCTTATACGTTCAGGTATTTCACATACATTTTTTATGGAAATATTCTATATAAAGCACAAAAGTGTCAGTATTCACCTCAGAAACTTACAAAACCTTTGAATAGACTTATTAAGAAGGGATATAAATACGATACTGTTGTCAAGTCATTACAGATTGCATATTTTGGCGTTAATATTGAGTCACTGATAAGGTCTTTGCGTCTGAACTAAACACATTTATTCTACATTTGTTGGCATGACACGGGTTATGTTATAGATAATGCATATTTTAAGGTTTTTCTTGTCGTAGAACACACCGAGGGGTGTTAGGATTGATCAAGTGAAAGACCGACCGGAGGGCGGTCTTTCTTTGAACAATTCTGACACCCCGAGGTGTGTTCTACGACACGAAAAAAATTAAAATATGCTTTATCTGACTTATATACTTTGATAGAGTAAAAGGTATACTTATATACCTATATGGAGTCATTTTCTTTCAGAACGTCAGGTCATTCTTTTTCAGAATCTACCCGGACGATACCATGTTTCAAAGGTATATGCTCCAAGGCATAAAATAATTACCTGTGTAAGGTCATTATTTTCCTTGATAAACATGCAATCTATGATTTACTTCAAAATTTTATTCGTGTAATAGTTTTTTGTTGCCGATTTGGAAATTTATTTCTAAAGTTCAACGGATGATAGATGTAAAAGAAACCGTCATTGTAGACCCGCAATTTAATTTTAGAAACAAATAACGTGAAGTTTTGTTGATTTATCGCTATAATAAAAAAACATTATCATATAGGTCAGATGAATTTTAATGTAGACTTTCATAAAATAAATCCAGATTTAACATATTCGTGTGTAAGATTTTGAAAATCTTATAATCCTGGTACCTTTGATGACTATTATTGAGTCAAACTGAATAGGTTGATTGCTTAACGTCCAGTGGCAAATATTTCATGCATGTTCAGAACGATACACACTGAATAGAAAATCATACTGTAACCTACATGTATTTATATTTGTCTTCGTGTCAGTTCATAACTTTTTAAAATTTATGTATACCTTTTACTCTATCAAATGATCAACTAATAAAATAATCTTATATTCTATTGAATAACATTAACGTAACTCACAAAAGGGTCGGGTGCGGAGGGTATATCACTTTATCCTGATTATCTTTTAATAAAATGTATTGCTATTCGAAAACAATCTTTCTGAATTTTTCATTCGATTCATGTAAAATGGTTAAATAAATAACAACTTTCCCGCGATAGAAATAACATAACAAAACGAGAAAAAAGTACCCCCTCCCCCTTTTCCATAAGCTAAGTGGTACAATAAATAACTTACAATGTGTCTTTTATTTGTCATACACCGTTATTGAATTGTAACAATTCGTTTGTGTCTAACTTCATGCAGTTACAGATATATTTTTATTGTGTATGGATATCAATGTTTAAAAAGTTTATATCTAAATTACAAGTTTGATCGTTTATATCAATATACAATGTTATTTCCATTGTTTTATGCGATGTAGTTCTACATATAATATTAATGCTGCAGCTGATTTAATAAGTTTATGTAAATAAATCGAAAAAAACTTCGGTTTCTTAGTAGTACAATCTGAATAAAATTCGGATCTATCATAATTTCATTCGTATAGTTCTGGACAAAATATTCAATTTCATGATGTTTGATCTATAATGTGTCTCCCCCAGTTCCACATAGTGCTGTCCAATGGTAAGGTTTTTAATGGTATATCCCAGTCACAAGTGTTTTAATTAACCGTGCCCCACATTCTTAAACATGCACATATGACGGTATAGTTACGTTTGATTTGTATACCGTTTTCATTTATTGGCATTACTCCACGGATTGATTCTCAGTAAACGTAATTTTTCCAAAAAAAAATCTGCTCAAACCTTAGCTAAAAACCATCTTAACCTTGCAGTGGTGTGAGAGTTTTTGCTCTATGTTAAAGGCCTTGTCTTGTGATTTTGAAATGAAGAACAACAATAAAAGCGTACCGCTGTTCCTTTGATGGAAGATATATGCCCCGTGTTCATGATCTGATTTCTTGTCATGGATTGATTCCCTATCTGCATACATCAGAGATGTATACACAGGATTATATATACAGAAACAGACTGAAAATAATGTGCATGTCAAATGGAAAATGTCACTTATGTGATGAAATTAATAATATTGAAACGCTTGAGCATTTATTTTATCAATGTAACAATGTTAAACCATTGATAGGAACGGTTGTTAGACATTTACAACTTTGTAACTTCATAAACGACAAGGTTCTCGTTGAAAAAGATATTTTATTAGGAATTTGTACAGAGAATTCGAATAATTTCATTTTTAATGCAACAATACTTTATTTCAAATGGGCTATTTGGAAAATACGAAATAAATGCAAATTCGATAAAAATGAAACTGAATGTGCAATCTATACAGGCTATGCTAAAACTGCACATGAAAAACGAATTAAAATTTCTTCTGCTACGCTCGGATATAGAGTATATATGCAAAACGAAAATTAAACTCTTTATCGAAAAAATTTAGGAAGATGTACTTAGTTCTACTGCTCTAAACGAAAGGTGTGTTCGATTCCATATATACTTATTTTATTGTATATTGTGTATAAAGTAGTGAACACTATGTTATTATAACAGAAAGAAAAAACAATATTTGTTATTGTAATTATTATTTGAATATATTGTCTTTGCATATTAGTTACATAAGTAAATTACCACATATATTATCCTTCGTAATATATTTGTACTCACCACATCTGCTTTATCCTTTTTTGTTTTTATCCATATATATATATTAAAGAATTTACTCTCAAATTCTGTTCAATGACATCAAAATTCTTCTAGTCAAACTATAACTTATTTTCGCAATCAAATATTTCGAGTTTAAATCAACACATGAATGTTTTAGTGAACCGGATATACGATAGTGATTTTATACAGTGATCTTATCAGGTGCGAAAATCAATTGTATTGGTTATTTAAATATAATTATGTATGTAAAACTATTATATAAAATCATTTGATATTTTCCCATGGTCAAGTGAGGTTGTTAAAAAATAGGGGCCCCTACGTATGCGACTTGGGCTACTTAGGTATTTATATATCAGGAAATGATTGAATAAAATATTTGTTATCATTAAAAAAAGGTATATCCCTAATGGGCCTTGAGATGAGGAACTCAGATGACGTAATTAAAAAAGATATTAGTCCGCCATACAATTGTGGATGCTGGGATTTTATAAATGAACATGATTGAACAATAAGAACTGTTTCATAGGGATAATGTGATGAGAGAGACAAATGTAAATTTGACCTTGACTAAATTATTAGAAAGGACAAATTTTTCATTGAATTTCATGATCATTATCTGGGATCATTTCATGAGGAGAGTGACATTTATCACCATCTTTCGGGGTCCCGCAATTCGTGAAAAAAGTATTTTCACTTGCCACCCCGAAAATTTAACCAGACATGTATACATGTTTCAGCTTCGATATGAGCCAACATACATATTCAAGTAAATGATATGGATTGAGCAACAGGGGAAAATGTTACCATTACCGCCTATGGAAAATCAATTAAGGATCTTGACCCAGATCAGAAGTATACCTGTTCAAGAAATATAATAAACTTTCAGAGATCCAGTACCTTATCATATACAATTAAAGAGTGTTGAATTTTTTAGCACTAGCCAGCAGTTTTGACATGAAATGACTGTCCCTTTATTTTGTACATATATTTGATATATAATAAAGCCTGACGAAAGTTCATTCGGTTGTTTCGGGATTGTTCTTAAATACTCGGATGCATCGGGATTCTTCAATCTCAAAATACTGAAAAGCAAGTGAAGGCTGCTTGGTGTTTGCATGCAGCAAAAAAAGTGAAACCTTTGGAGGAAAACGTAAAAGTAGCATGTTCTGACAGAATATTAGACTTAAGTGAAATGTTATTGACATCTCTTTTGAAAAATTTCAAAATGGCTGCCGTTGATATGGACACAGCAGAATTTGAAAAGTGAAGCATTTACGGCCTTCAACAATGAGAAAAACCAAATGATTTATATTTAGTTAGAATTTGTTTTAAAAATATGAAAAATGAAGCATTTACGGCCTTCAACAATGAGCAAATTCAAATACATTATATTTAAAAGTTGCTTTAAAAAATATGTAAAATGAAGCATTTTCGACCTTAACTAATGAGCAAATATCAGATGTTGCTTAAAGAGTTTTTCAATGGAAGTCGCGAATTTCTGTATTCTTCCCATTATCATTTCATTGGTCTGTATTCTTTATTTTTGTTTAATTATTCTCTTTAAATTTCTTTTTACTTTACCACCCTATTAGCCTCTATTTTTTATATTGGGGTATAAAAGCGTATAGAATGCATTTACAGTTTAAGATGCCATAAATAAATTACTATAATATCTGACACTACAAATTCTGTTAATAAGATATTTATTTAGGCGCTCCATATAAATAACATGATAAGAATCAATCAAGTTCATATGGACAGGTTACTCTAACATTTTTCTATAAATAGAGAATCAGGTGAAATCTGCATGGGTTCTTATCAAGGACATTAATCTCGGCCAGGTCAAAAATGTTGCATAATTAGTAAAGGTTGAATCAAGTGCATTTGGTTACTATGCAATTATTCTAAAAATAGTGAAATCACGTGAAGGCCGCGTGGAGTCTGCATGCACTAAGCGTGATAGATATTATTCGGAACCAAATTGCGTTCGGAAATTCTCTTGACTTTTTATTACTTTAACGTATTCCCAATCATTTATTTATTTAGTATATTGATATATAATTTAGTGAGTTTTATTTCACATTTTAAATGGGCCGCAGGGCGTATTAAAACCTGAACGCACTAGAAAGGAATATCCCACTTTATTGTTGTCGGTAAAAAAGGATACTAAATTTTACAAATCTTTATAAAATTAATATTTTTTGTCGGTATATAAGTCAGATAATGCATATTTTAAGGTTTTTCCTGTCGTAGAACACACCTCGGGGTGTCAGGATTGTTCATTTGATCAATCCTG
>NC_086373.1:56242632-56376046 GCF_036588685.1 Mytilus trossulus
ACACAGTTTCAGAAAAGGTATTACTTCAAGGGATTGAAATTCTACTTTTAGCCAAATTTTGGGGAAATATGTGACATCTTTCCCCCCCCCCCCCTTTTTGCAATATTTTATAACAAATAAATGCAGATTGTTGCCATGGATACACCAAAAAGAAATTATATTTTACCATTTTATATACTGGAAATAAAATCTATGGAAGATTCTGATTACATACATATGCCCATATATGACACAAACAGTAAGCTTGATATTGCAAGAAAGCAATGAAAAGGGAATGGTAAAATTCATAAGGGCAAATTTTAGTATTTTTTCCTAACTGTTTATTGCTACCTATGGACGCCGACAGTCTCCCGTGCTGTTGGGACAGTCGTACGGAAACGATCTCGCAGCTGCTGAAGACGAATGTATCGGTCCTGCTGGGCAGTAGCATCTTCGCTAGCCAAGGGTTACGATCCACTCCCGCTCTCTTAAGAGAGCGGGAGTGGATCGTAACCCTTGGCTAGCGAAGATGGGGCAGTAGTTGCTCTCTGTCTTCCGGGACGTGGTCTATCATTCAAAGACCCAGTTTGGTTGAATCTTTGGATAAGTCTGGTAATTGTTGAGGCTGAACAATGCATTCTGCGTGCAATTTCACGACTTGAAATGCCTCCTTGCACCATGGCTCAAACTTCATGTCTCTGGTTGTCTAAAAGTCTTGGCATCTACGGCTTAGTTTATTGCAGTGGCTAACAAAAAAGGATGGGAAAGTTCAACTCTTAAGCGAGGCTTTCCAGAACACACAATGAGAAAATCACTCGTGCGTTAAATAGCGGTGCACTCGACTCATCCCCCTTTTTTGTAACCAAGCACGTAACTTTTTTTTTAAAATCATTCAAGCGTAAAGATTTCGAAAGAAGTCTGACGATTCATTTTCTATCCGATGTAGGTAATCATTTAAAAAAAAATTATATATTTTAAAATATTTGAAATTTACAAGTGTTGCGTTTTCATTGGCACTCAATATATATTTTTCAAATAGGAAAGTTATTGTGTAATAAAATTCATTTTTAGACAGATGAGTGCTAATTTAGCCTTCAAAGATGGTTTATAAGAGCATCAAGATTATTTTTTACGTGTTTTATGGGCTGTTTTCTGTTTGACAGTCCGTATTTTCATAGCTAGACCGGCCATCGGTCCAGAAATTAATGTACTGTTTACAAACATTCTTTTTCTACACGAAGTTTTTGACGCAATTTTACAAAAAAATGAGACGAAAGACATATGATTTTCATTGGATTTGCTGAATGATATATATACACAGTTTCAGAAAAGGTATTACTTCAAGGGATTGAAATTCTACTTTTAGCCAAATTTTGGGGAAATATGTGACATCTTTCCCCCCCCCCCCCCCCCTTTTTGCAATATTTTATAACAAATAAATGCAGATTGTTGCCATGGATACACCAAAAAGAAATTATATTTTACCATTTTATATACTGGAAATAAAATCTATGGAAGATTCTGATTACATACATATGCCCATATATGACACAAACAGTAAGCTTGATATTGCAAGAAAGCAATGAAAAGGGAATGGTAAAATTCATAAGGGCAAATTTTAGTATTTTTTCCTAACTGTTTATTGCTACCTATGGACGCCGACAGTCTCCCGTGCTGTTGGGACAGTCGTACGGAAACGATCTCGCAGCTGCTGAAGACGAATGTATCGGTCCTGCTGGGCAGTAGCATCTTCGCTAGCCAAGGGTTACGATCCACTCCCGCTCTCTTAAGAGAGCGGGAGTGGATCGTAACCCTTGGCTAGCGAAGATGGGGCAGTAGTTGCTCTCTGTCTTCCGGGACGTGGTCTATCATTCAAAGACCCAGTTTGGTTGAATCTTTGGATAAGTCTGGTAATTGTTGAGGCTGAACAATGCATTCTGCGTGCAATTTCACGACTTGAAATGCCTCCTTGCACCATGGCTCAAACTTCATGTCTCTGGTTGTCTAAAAGTCTTGGCATCTACGGCTTAGTTTATTGCAGTGGCTAACAAAAAAGGATGGGAAAGTTCAACTCTTAAGCGAGGCTTTCCAGAACACACAATGAGAAAATCACTCGTGCGTTAAATAGCGGTGCACTCGACTCATCCCCCTTTTTTGTAACCAAGCACGTAACTTTTTTTTTAAAATCATTCAAGCGTAAAGATTTCGAAAGAAGTCTGACGATTCATTTTCTATCCGATGTAGGTAATCATTTAAAAAAAAATTATATATTTTAAAATATTTGAAATTTACAAGTGTTGCGTTTTCATTGGCACTCAATATATATTTTTCAAATAGGAAAGTTATTGTGTAATAAAATTCATTTTTAGACAGATGAGTGCTAATTTAGCCTTCAAAGATGGTTTATAAGAGCATCAAGATTATTTTTTACGTGTTTTATGGGCTGTTTTCTGTTTGACAGTCCGTATTTTCATAGCTAGACCGGCCATCGGTCCAGAAATTAATGTACTGTTTACAAACATTCTTTTTCTACACGAAGTTTTTGACGCAATTTTACAAAAAAATGAGACGAAAGACATATGATTTTCATTGGATTTGCTGAATGATATATATACACAGTTTCAGAAAAGGTATTACTTCAAGGGATTGAAATTCTACTTTTAGCCAAATTTTGGGGAAATATGTGACATCTTTCCCCCCCCCCTTTTTGCAATATTTTATAACAAATAAATGCAGATTGTTGCCATGGATACACCAAAAAGAAATTATATTTTACCATTTTATATACTGGAAATAAAATCTATGGAAGATTCTGATTACATACATATGCCCATATATGACACAAACAGTAAGCTTGATATTGCAAGAAAGCAATGAAAAGGGAATGGTAAAATTCATAAGGGCAAATTTTAGTATTTTTTCCTAACTGTTTATTGCTACCTATGGACGCCGACAGTCTCCCGTGCTGTTGGGACAGTCGTACGGAAACGATCTCGCAGCTGCTGAAGACGAATGTATCGGTCCTGCTGGGCAGTAGCATCTTCGCTAGCCAAGGGTTACGATCCACTCCCGCTCTCTTAAGAGAGCGGGAGTGGATCGTAACCCTTGGCTAGCGAAGATGGGGCAGTAGTTGCTCTCTGTCTTCCGGGACGTGGTCTATCATTCAAAGACCCAGTTTGGTTGAATCTTTGGATAAGTCTGGTAATTGTTGAGGCTGAACAATGCATTCTGCGTGCAATTTCACGACTTGAAATGCCTCCTTGCACCATGGCTCAAACTTCATGTCTCTGGTTGTCTAAAAGTCTTGGCATCTACGGCTTAGTTTATTGCAGTGGCTAACAAAAAAGGATGGGAAAGTTCAACTCTTAAGCGAGGCTTTCCAGAACACACAATGAGAAAATCACTCGTGCGTTAAATAGCGGTGCACTCGACTCATCCCCCTTTTTTGTAACCAAGCACGTAACTTTTTTTTTAAAATCATTCAAGCGTAAAGATTTCGAAAGAAGTCTGACGATTCATTTTCTATCCGATGTAGGTAATCATTTAAAAAAAAATTATATATTTTAAAATATTTGAAATTTACAAGTGTTGCGTTTTCATTGGCACTCAATATATATTTTTCAAATAGGAAAGTTATTGTGTAATAAAATTCATTTTTAGACAGATGAGTGCTAATTTAGCCTTCAAAGATGGTTTATAAGAGCATCAAGATTATTTTTTACGTGTTTTATGGGCTGTTTTCTGTTTGACAGTCCGTATTTTCATAGCTAGACCGGCCATCGGTCCAGAAATTAATGTACTGTTTACAAACATTCTTTTTCTACACGAAGTTTTTGACGCAATTTTACAAAAAAATGAGACGAAAGACATATGATTTTCATTGGATTTGCTGAATGATATATATACACAGTTTCAGAAAAGGTATTACTTCAAGGGATTGAAATTCTACTTTTAGCCAAATTTTGGGGAAATATGTGACATCTTTCCCCCCCCCCCCTTTTTGCAATATTTTATAACAAATAAATGCAGATTGTTGCCATGGATACACCAAAAAGAAATTATATTTTACCATTTTATATACTGGAAATAAAATCTATGGAAGATTCTGATTACATACATATGCCCATATATGACACAAACAGTAAGCTTGATATTGCAAGAAAGCAATGAAAAGGGAATGGTAAAATTCATAAGGGCAAATTTTAGTATTTTTTCCTAACTGTTTATTGCTACCTATGGACGCCGACAGTCTCCCGTGCTGTTGGGACAGTCGTACGGAAACGATCTCGCAGCTGCTGAAGACGAATGTATCGGTCCTGCTGGGCAGTAGCATCTTCGCTAGCCAAGGGTTACGATCCACTCCCGCTCTCTTAAGAGAGCGGGAGTGGATCGTAACCCTTGGCTAGCGAAGATGGGGCAGTAGTTGCTCTCTGTCTTCCGGGACGTGGTCTATCATTCAAAGACCCAGTTTGGTTGAATCTTTGGATAAGTCTGGTAATTGTTGAGGCTGAACAATGCATTCTGCGTGCAATTTCACGACTTGAAATGCCTCCTTGCACCATGGCTCAAACTTCATGTCTCTGGTTGTCTAAAAGTCTTGGCATCTACGGCTTAGTTTATTGCAGTGGCTAACAAAAAAGGATGGGAAAGTTCAACTCTTAAGCGAGGCTTTCCAGAACACACAATGAGAAAATCACTCGTGCGTTAAATAGCGGTGCACTCGACTCATCCCCCTTTTTTGTAACCAAGCACGTAACTTTTTTTTTAAAATCATTCAAGCGTAAAGATTTCGAAAGAAGTCTGACGATTCATTTTCTATCCGATGTAGGTAATCATTTAAAAAAAAATTATATATTTTAAAATATTTGAAATTTACAAGTGTTGCGTTTTCATTGGCACTCAATATATATTTTTCAAATAGGAAAGTTATTGTGTAATAAAATTCATTTTTAGACAGATGAGTGCTAATTTAGCCTTCAAAGATGGTTTATAAGAGCATCAAGATTATTTTTTACGTGTTTTATGGGCTGTTTTCTGTTTGACAGTCCGTATTTTCATAGCTAGACCGGCCATCGGTCCAGAAATTAATGTACTGTTTACAAACATTCTTTTTCTACACGAAGTTTTTGACGCAATTTTACAAAAAAATGAGACGAAAGACATATGATTTTCATTGGATTTGCTGAATGATATATATACACAGTTTCAGAAAAGGTATTACTTCAAGGGATTGAAATTCTACTTTTAGCCAAATTTTGGGGAAATATGTGACATCTTTCCCCCCCCCCCTTTTTGCAATATTTTATAACAAATAAATGCAGATTGTTGCCATGGATACACCAAAAAGAAATTATATTTTACCATTTTATATACTGGAAATAAAATCTATGGAAGATTCTGATTACATACATATGCCCATATATGACACAAACAGTAAGCTTGATATTGCAAGAAAGCAATGAAAAGGGAATGGTAAAATTCATAAGGGCAAATTTTAGTATTTTTTCCTAACTGTTTATTGCTACCTATGGACGCCGACAGTCTCCCGTGCTGTTGGGACAGTCGTACGGAAACGATCTCGCAGCTGCTGAAGACGAATGTATCGGTCCTGCTGGGCAGTAGCATCTTCGCTAGCCAAGGGTTACGATCCACTCCCGCTCTCTTAAGAGAGCGGGAGTGGATCGTAACCCTTGGCTAGCGAAGATGGGGCAGTAGTTGCTCTCTGTCTTCCGGGACGTGGTCTATCATTCAAAGACCCAGTTTGGTTGAATCTTTGGATAAGTCTGGTAATTGTTGAGGCTGAACAATGCATTCTGCGTGCAATTTCACGACTTGAAATGCCTCCTTGCACCATGGCTCAAACTTCATGTCTCTGGTTGTCTAAAAGTCTTGGCATCTACGGCTTAGTTTATTGCAGTGGCTAACAAAAAAGGATGGGAAAGTTCAACTCTTAAGCGAGGCTTTCCAGAACACACAATGAGAAAATCACTCGTGCGTTAAATAGCGGTGCACTCGACTCATCCCCCTTTTTTGTAACCAAGCACGTAACTTTTTTTTTAAAATCATTCAAGCGTAAAGATTTCGAAAGAAGTCTGACGATTCATTTTCTATCCGATGTAGGTAATCATTTAAAAAAAAATTATATATTTTAAAATATTTGAAATTTACAAGTGTTGCGTTTTCATTGGCACTCAATATATATTTTTCAAATAGGAAAGTTATTGTGTAATAAAATTCATTTTTAGACAGATGAGTGCTAATTTAGCCTTCAAAGATGGTTTATAAGAGCATCAAGATTATTTTTTACGTGTTTTATGGGCTGTTTTCTGTTTGACAGTCCGTATTTTCATAGCTAGACCGGCCATCGGTCCAGAAATTAATGTACTGTTTACAAACATTCTTTTTCTACACGAAGTTTTTGACGCAATTTTACAAAAAAATGAGACGAAAGACATATGATTTTCATTGGATTTGCTGAATGATATATATACACAGTTTCAGAAAAGGTATTACTTCAAGGGATTGAAATTCTACTTTTAGCCAAATTTTGGGGAAATATGTGACATCTTTCCCCCCCCCCCCCCTTTTTGCAATATTTTATAACAAATAAATGCAGATTGTTGCCATGGATACACCAAAAAGAAATTATATTTTACCATTTTATATACTGGAAATAAAATCTATGGAAGATTCTGATTACATACATATGCCCATATATGACACAAACAGTAAGCTTGATATTGCAAGAAAGCAATGAAAAGGGAATGGTAAAATTCATAAGGGCAAATTTTAGTATTTTTTCCTAACTGTTTATTGCTACCTATGGACGCCGACAGTCTCCCGTGCTGTTGGGACAGTCGTACGGAAACGATCTCGCAGCTGCTGAAGACGAATGTATCGGTCCTGCTGGGCAGTAGCATCTTCGCTAGCCAAGGGTTACGATCCACTCCCGCTCTCTTAAGAGAGCGGGAGTGGATCGTAACCCTTGGCTAGCGAAGATGGGGCAGTAGTTGCTCTCTGTCTTCCGGGACGTGGTCTATCATTCAAAGACCCAGTTTGGTTGAATCTTTGGATAAGTCTGGTAATTGTTGAGGCTGAACAATGCATTCTGCGTGCAATTTCACGACTTGAAATGCCTCCTTGCACCATGGCTCAAACTTCATGTCTCTGGTTGTCTAAAAGTCTTGGCATCTACGGCTTAGTTTATTGCAGTGGCTAACAAAAAAGGATGGGAAAGTTCAACTCTTAAGCGAGGCTTTCCAGAACACACAATGAGAAAATCACTCGTGCGTTAAATAGCGGTGCACTCGACTCATCCCCCTTTTTTGTAACCAAGCACGTAACTTTTTTTTTAAAATCATTCAAGCGTAAAGATTTCGAAAGAAGTCTGACGATTCATTTTCTATCCGATGTAGGTAATCATTTAAAAAAAAATTATATATTTTAAAATATTTGAAATTTACAAGTGTTGCGTTTTCATTGGCACTCAATATATATTTTTCAAATAGGAAAGTTATTGTGTAATAAAATTCATTTTTAGACAGATGAGTGCTAATTTAGCCTTCAAAGATGGTTTATAAGAGCATCAAGATTATTTTTTACGTGTTTTATGGGCTGTTTTCTGTTTGACAGTCCGTATTTTCATAGCTAGACCGGCCATCGGTCCAGAAATTAATGTACTGTTTACAAACATTCTTTTTCTACACGAAGTTTTTGACGCAATTTTACAAAAAAATGAGACGAAAGACATATGATTTTCATTGGATTTGCTGAATGATATATATACACAGTTTCAGAAAAGGTATTACTTCAAGGGATTGAAATTCTACTTTTAGCCAAATTTTGGGGAAATATGTGACATCTTTCCCCCCCCCCCTTTTTGCAATATTTTATAACAAATAAATGCAGATTGTTGCCATGGATACACCAAAAAGAAATTATATTTTACCATTTTATATACTGGAAATAAAATCTATGGAAGATTCTGATTACATACATATGCCCATATATGACACAAACAGTAAGCTTGATATTGCAAGAAAGCAATGAAAAGGGAATGGTAAAATTCATAAGGGCAAATTTTAGTATTTTTTCCTAACTGTTTATTGCTACCTATGGACGCCGACAGTCTCCCGTGCTGTTGGGACAGTCGTACGGAAACGATCTCGCAGCTGCTGAAGACGAATGTATCGGTCCTGCTGGGCAGTAGCATCTTCGCTAGCCAAGGGTTACGATCCACTCCCGCTCTCTTAAGAGAGCGGGAGTGGATCGTAACCCTTGGCTAGCGAAGATGGGGCAGTAGTTGCTCTCTGTCTTCCGGGACGTGGTCTATCATTCAAAGACCCAGTTTGGTTGAATCTTTGGATAAGTCTGGTAATTGTTGAGGCTGAACAATGCATTCTGCGTGCAATTTCACGACTTGAAATGCCTCCTTGCACCATGGCTCAAACTTCATGTCTCTGGTTGTCTAAAAGTCTTGGCATCTACGGCTTAGTTTATTGCAGTGGCTAACAAAAAAGGATGGGAAAGTTCAACTCTTAAGCGAGGCTTTCCAGAACACACAATGAGAAAATCACTCGTGCGTTAAATAGCGGTGCACTCGACTCATCCCCCTTTTTTGTAACCAAGCACGTAACTTTTTTTTTAAAATCATTCAAGCGTAAAGATTTCGAAAGAAGTCTGACGATTCATTTTCTATCCGATGTAGGTAATCATTTAAAAAAAAATTATATATTTTAAAATATTTGAAATTTACAAGTGTTGCGTTTTCATTGGCACTCAATATATATTTTTCAAATAGGAAAGTTATTGTGTAATAAAATTCATTTTTAGACAGATGAGTGCTAATTTAGCCTTCAAAGATGGTTTATAAGAGCATCAAGATTATTTTTTACGTGTTTTATGGGCTGTTTTCTGTTTGACAGTCCGTATTTTCATAGCTAGACCGGCCATCGGTCCAGAAATTAATGTACTGTTTACAAACATTCTTTTTCTACACGAAGTTTTTGACGCAATTTTACAAAAAAATGAGACGAAAGACATATGATTTTCATTGGATTTGCTGAATGATATATATACACAGTTTCAGAAAAGGTATTACTTCAAGGGATTGAAATTCTACTTTTAGCCAAATTTTGGGGAAATATGTGACATCTTTCCCCCCCCCCCCCCCTTTTTGCAATATTTTATAACAAATAAATGCAGATTGTTGCCATGGATACACCAAAAAGAAATTATATTTTACCATTTTATATACTGGAAATAAAATCTATGGAAGATTCTGATTACATACATATGCCCATATATGACACAAACAGTAAGCTTGATATTGCAAGAAAGCAATGAAAAGGGAATGGTAAAATTCATAAGGGCAAATTTTAGTATTTTTTCCTAACTGTTTATTGCTACCTATGGACGCCGACAGTCTCCCGTGCTGTTGGGACAGTCGTACGGAAACGATCTCGCAGCTGCTGAAGACGAATGTATCGGTCCTGCTGGGCAGTAGCATCTTCGCTAGCCAAGGGTTACGATCCACTCCCGCTCTCTTAAGAGAGCGGGAGTGGATCGTAACCCTTGGCTAGCGAAGATGGGGCAGTAGTTGCTCTCTGTCTTCCGGGACGTGGTCTATCATTCAAAGACCCAGTTTGGTTGAATCTTTGGATAAGTCTGGTAATTGTTGAGGCTGAACAATGCATTCTGCGTGCAATTTCACGACTTGAAATGCCTCCTTGCACCATGGCTCAAACTTCATGTCTCTGGTTGTCTAAAAGTCTTGGCATCTACGGCTTAGTTTATTGCAGTGGCTAACAAAAAAGGATGGGAAAGTTCAACTCTTAAGCGAGGCTTTCCAGAACACACAATGAGAAAATCACTCGTGCGTTAAATAGCGGTGCACTCGACTCATCCCCCTTTTTTGTAACCAAGCACGTAACTTTTTTTTTAAAATCATTCAAGCGTAAAGATTTCGAAAGAAGTCTGACGATTCATTTTCTATCCGATGTAGGTAATCATTTAAAAAAAAATTATATATTTTAAAATATTTGAAATTTACAAGTGTTGCGTTTTCATTGGCACTCAATATATATTCACATTCTGACTTTTTAAATGCCCATTGAATTAGGTGTGTGATTTTTTTCTTAATGAGAATGTGAGGCAATGTGGTATACAGGGTAGAAAAATCAAAACTTTGAACAGATTCAAATCACCAATATAAGCATGCAATTTATCAACTACTTCCAACGAGATCTTGACACTCAAAAAGTTATTAATTCCACTATTTTCGAAAGCCTTATTTGAATAATTTATTATCAGGTTTTTAATTGTACCAAGTGTGCTGGTAAGAAGAATAGATAATTTAGTTGTGTTACAATGGCTTGAAGACGAAACAAATCTACATTTGTTAGGTGTTTTGTGTAGCTTCGGAAGCCAATACATAGTTGGAACGTTCATTGTATTTGGCTCTGCTTGTAAAGCGGTAGCTAAAATGCATTAATATAACTTGTGACCCGTTATCACTGAATTGTTGGGACAAAAACCACTTAATTCAACACGCCATTAGTGATAATAATCCTTGTGTTAAAATGTAATACAAACGACTCATACAAAATACAAAGTAATGGCATTAAAACAAGTGACTATAGATGAAGACAACAGCGCCATACCATCATACATGCCAAAATAGTATTGCATTCATATGAAAATGATTTCAAAAGTTGCTTAATTGAACAACATACATCATTAAGAAATTCTTAATTCACATTCTTTTTATGATATTGAAACCCTTAGGCTTAGTTCAGTTTGAAAAAAACAACAGAAAAACCTAATATGAATTGTAATTCTCACGTTGAAAAACTATGTCCATATATACTGAGTAAAGTATTCACATGCAGAACTACATTTGTACATTCGTATGTAGAATAAGTCTGTGCATATAAAGAAAAATAGTATATGCATATATGAGGTTAACTATGTTCAAATAGATATATAGAAAAGTATGTGCAAATAAGGTAAAAGATGTGCATATGTAGGAAAAGTATGTGCATATATATATAAAAAATAAGTGCATATAAAGTAAACTATGTTCATATATACGCAAAGTATGTGTATACATATAACAAACATGTGCAGACATTGAAAAGTATGTGCATTAATGTATATAAACGTTTGTATTCGGCAGCTACGGCGTTCCATAAATAGTCTCTCTAGCAAAACACCGCATGTCTATAAGAATACGTGCAACTTGTGCGCACACGTTGTACAACTCGTGCGCACAAGTTGTATAACTCGTGCGCACAAGTTGTGTAACTCGTGCGCACAAGTTGTGTAACTTGTGCGCACAAGATAGTAACTTGTGCGCGCAAGTTAGTAACTTGTGCGCGCAAGTTGGTAACTTGTGCGCACAAGTTGATAACTTGTGCGCACAAGTTGAAATATTTTTTTTGCATGGCACTCCAGGGCTTCCGTATTTATGTTGAAGAATTAAATAAAGATAAAAAAAAATCAGACGTCCGGAAGACATTATAAAAAATACAAGGTCGTTTATATCTTCATTTTGAACAATTATGCATAGAGATATGGCTGATATCGTATTTACTTGACATCCTTCCTTTTTTGACAATTATCTTTACCGTCGGGCTTAAAGTTTTTCTTTATAAAAAAACCCCTCATAAAATCAATATGCTCTATGAATTTTAGAAACATGTCCTTTTTTATTAACACAACTGTTCATATATCTTTTTCGCAGTAAGCCGAGAGAGAAAACTCAGAAAAACTGGAGTTAACTATATTAAGTAGTATCGTATTCATGATACTAGTACAGTACATATAAACCTGAACAAATTACATAGAAACATTTACCAACCGATGAAAATGATCCTTAATTTTGAGTCCATAAATCAGTTGTAAATGGTGCAAAAGACATTATATAGCAACATAGTATTTTCCGTACAACATTACGAAGAGTTAGAAAGACATATTCATATTGCATTAGACTAAGTGTAAATATAGCGTCAAATTATTGCCGTTATCAGTGAACAAAATACGCTGTGTTGTATGAAGTTTTTTTGGCAATGCTGTACGACAAAAGGATTAATGTATGGATATTGGTTTAACATTACCCCTCGTAGATTATATTATACTACTCCCAGGCACGTGCAATACACATGTTTACTCGCGGCAATATTTACAAATATAAATGTAATAACAATATCTAGTGACATAATAATAATAAGCGAACACGATGAAGTAACATCGTGATGATAAATATTTCGACTCAAAAAATGGTTTTCGTTTGTGTCTTAAAATTTATATTTTTTCTTCAAGTAATTAATATAATCAACAATTTTATTAAAAACTTCAGTGACAAAATACAAGGAAAAAGATAGATCGATGGTTTTACAATGTGTCTTGCGTTTTATGAAAAAATGTTGCTCCAATGATCGAAAAGAAAGCTTAAGAAAATCAACACAATTTTGAACTCATTTTTGCCATAAGCACGTGTTCTAGTTTAGTGACGCATCCAGAACATTTCATAAAAGGGGGGGGGGGGGGGGGGGGCTCCATCCATGCTTCAGTGATTCCCTATATAATCAACCAAATTTTTGTCACGAAAAGGGGCCCCCGTGCGGGCCCCAAGCCCCCTCCCCCTGGGTCCGTCTATATGTAGTCATTAACGACACCAGTAAGGTACAAGTAAGATATTATTAATAAGTAATTTCTAACTATTCCAATTTATATTTGAGTATTAGAAAACATTCTTTATTCTAATCCTTTTCTTAATAAAACATTGCCATACAGAAACGCAAATCTATTTTTAGAATATAAAGGTCGAGGCAACTCAGTTCCAGTAAGGACTGTTTGATTCATTCTCTTGTGCACAAAATAAATTTTATCGTATAAAATCACGTGCAAGGTTTTCTAGAAGCAGAGAAATCGTAATAAAATAAAAGATTAAGGTTTTTATCACTGATATGCAATTTTGTTTCTTTATTTTCATCATGATACATACAATAATCTCATGCATTGAATGAAACCTCCCAAACAACACCAACGGTTGTGTTACGTACCAACCGTACCTGATACGTAGCAAATCTGGAAACCTCTACTAGAGGTTTCCAGATTTGCTACCGTACCAACCTTAGTACGAAGTGGGAGCCGTCATTTAACTTTTGAAAATTATTGATGCATACAGTTTTTATCAACACATGTTTTAGGAATCATATGCAGAACAGTTTTTAGAATTTTTAGCTGTAATTTGAGACTAATTTCATGTGGTTTCTTCTTGTATTCGAAGGAAACAATAGTGTGTGCACTCGATTATGCTTTCAAGCAACCGTTGCAAGTAACCGTTGGTACGAAAGGTTTATAGTTAAGAGTTATTTCCCCGTGAAACTACGTAGATACAAAGAAGCTAAATTACATAACAAATTTAAAACTATATAAATTTTGTTTGCAATAACTTTATGTATCATTGTAAAATGTTAAAGTTTTGTATTTATTTTGGTAAGTTTTTAGAAAACATGATCAAATAAAATGAATTTGAACAAAATAAATTGACCTCAATAACAAAATAAAAATGACAAAACTAATATAAAACCAAATTGTTGTTAAGTCTGTACGCGTGAGGTCTAAAACCCTTGTCAATGGATATTAAATCAAGATAATAAAATAAATAAAAAAAAGTCCAGGGAGACATACTTTATGTAAAGTAATATTCTGCTACAAAAAACCGAAGGTGTCAAAACGTTTGATTTCTAATTATTGTACTGATTATGTACATGATGTATGTTATTATACTTTTACCTTTTTTAGTGATAATGTTGTGTTATATGTAATATATATGTTGTATATATATATATAACAAGTCAAAAAGGGTACAACATCACCATAAAATAACTATAAATGTTGTATGTATATATATATATATATATATATGTTGAAGAATTAAATAAAGATAATAGAAAAAAATCAGACGTCCGGAAAGAAATCATAAAAAATACAAGGTCGTTTACATCTTCAATTTGAACAATTATGCATAAAGATATGGCTGATATCGTATTTACTTGACATCCTTCCTTTTTGGACAATTGTCTTTACCGTCGGGCTTAAAGTTTTTCTATATAAAAAAATCAATATGTTCTATAAATTTTAGAAACATGTCCTTTTTATTAAAACAACTGTTCATATATCTTTTTCGCAGTAAGCCGAGAGAGAAAACTCAGAAAAACTGGAGTTAACTATTTTAAGTAGTATCGTTTTCATGATACTAGTACATATAAACCTGAACAAATTACATAGAAACATTTACCAACCGATGAAAATGATCCTTAATTTTTAGTCCATAAATCAGTTGTAAATGGTGCAAAAGACATTATGTAGCAACATAGTATTTTCCGTACAACATTATACGAAGAGTTAGAAAGACATATTCATATTGCATTAGACTAAGTGTAAATATAGAGTTAAATTATTGCCGTTATCAGTGAACAAAATACGCTGTGTTGTATGAAGTTTTTTTGGCAATGCTGTACGACAAAAGGATTAATGGATGGATATTGGTTTAACATTACCCCTCGTAGATTATATTATACTACTCACAGGCACGTGCAATACTAGTCTCGTTACACCAGAGTTATCGTTCTTACTGCGAACTATAACCAGAGTTATCGTTCTTACTGCGAACTCTACATATAGGATATGGAGCGTCTGGATGATCGAGACTAGTGCAATACACAATTTACTCGCGACAATATTTACAAATTTTAATGTAATAACAATATCTAGTGACATAATAATAATAAGCGAACACGATGAAGTAACATCGTGATGATAAATATTTCGACTCAAAAAACGGTTTTCGTTAGTGTCATAAAATTTATATTTATTCTTTTACGTGATTAATATAATCAACAATTTTATTAAAAAGTTCAGTGACAGAATATAACATAAAAGATAGATCGATGGTTTTACAATGTGTGTTGCGTTTTATGAAAAAATGTTGCTCCAATTTCGAAAAGATAGCTTAATTAATAAAAAATTATTTTAATGAAAAATCAACACAATTTTTAACTCATTTTTGCCATAAGCCCGTGCACTAGTTTAGTGACGCATCCAGAACTTTTCATTTAGGGGGGGGGGGGGGGGCGCTCCATCCATGCTCCAGTGATTTCCTATATAATCAACCAAATTTTTGCCACAAAAAGGGGGGCGGGCCCAAGGCTCCTCCCCTGGATCCGTCTATGTAGTCATTAACGACACCAGTAAGGTACAAGTAAGATATTATTAATAAGTAATTTCTAATTATTCCAATTTATATTTGAGGATAAGAAAACATTCTTTATTCTAATCCTTTTCTTAATATATACAGAAAACAGAAACATAGCCATACAGAAACGCAAATCTATTTTTAGAATATAAAGGTCGAGGCAACTCTGTTCCAATAAGGACTGTTTGATTCATTCTCTTGTGCACAAAATAAATTTGATCGTATAAAATCACGTGCAATGTTTTCTAGAAGCAGAGAAATCGTAATAAAATAAACGATTAAGGTTTTTATCACTGATATGCAATTTTGTTTCTTTATTTTCATCATGATACATACAATAATCTCATGCATTAAATGAAACCTCCCAAACAACACCAACGGTTGTGTTACGTACCAACCGTACCTGATACGTAGCAAATCTGGAAACCTCTGTTATGACGAAACTCGACGAACGTATCGTTATGGAGCAGTCATTGTGTGCAGTTTAATATTTTTAACGATATTGTAGCATGTTTAAAGACAACAATAAACAATTATATACTCTTTTTACAACCTTTATTCTAATTAGTTTTAATAATTTTAAAATCATGACCTACCTTTAAATTTCAAAATTCTAATTTTGACGTCTCACAGTAGAAGTTTTACTTGGTTATCAATCGTTTACTTGATAGAATGTCAATTCTACTTTCTTTGTCAGCTTACAATAAGAAATAACCAAATATTGGTATAGTGGCCGAAATAGAGTCAATCAATGGCATATACATACTGGACAATGGTCATAATACATAATGTTTGATAGACCGGAGAAAATGTTTGCAGTAACCAATGGTTACAAATAGCATGAAAACATAATGTTTACCTTTCTCGTTTATAGACATAAAATTCAATTAATAATTAAAATAATTAAAACGTCACCTTTGTCCAAAATTTATGTCAAATGTCCGTCACAATATACTTATCACTAAAAGATAAATAAATAAAATAATATTTATGTTTACTATATCAATTTTAAAAATGGATTTATAAATTTTAATATTTAACACGATTAATGTACGTAAATAATCAATATACACGCTTTAAACTCAAAACAAGCAAGCAATTGAGAAAATTGCGATGCAAAAAAAAAATCCTATACTACATGTATGATGTTTTTGTTATTGATTTAAAGCAACAACAAAAAAACGAACTATTTTATAAAATTATTTTTTCTTTTGTCTACTTTTATTTAATTTTTGAGACTTTATTTGTTGTTTTTATTTAATTCTTTATAGATTAATTGATGTTTATGATGTTTAGTGTAAATAATGTATAATATACATTCATTTTTGTCTTTGTTCATTGTTGAAGGCTATAGTTGTTAATTTCTGTGTCATTTTGGTCTCTTGTGGAGAGTTGTCTTTTTTTATTGTTGTGGTTAAAGGTAAGTGTTCTGATTGATTTTCGGTTGTTGAATGTTACGTATTCATACGTTGAGTTTCGTTTGTTTACATGTCGAATATATGCGTTTGATTTATCTCCCTTACCCATTAAAAAAAGAACATTGTTTTTCTAATGTCGTTGTAAAAAAAAACCTTCCATCGTTTGCCATTGTGCATTTGATTTATCGATTGTTGGATGTTTAACGCTCAGTGACAGGAACTCAATGTAAGGATTTTTTTGGGGTGTGTGTCAGCAATTGACATATAAAGTTGCAATCGATATATCGTAAATTCATAGTTTTGTGAAAATATGAGTGATACAGCACCAACAAAACTAAAAGTAATAATTTCAGTTATTGAAACTCGTTTACATTTAAAAACAAAATACCTTTCAATATATATATATATAAACAAGTACAACATAAAAACGGAAATATATTTTAAAAACATGTCATAAAAGCTCTGCCCAACGGAAAAGATATATAAACAACAATGTATCCTTAGTACACGAATGCCCCACCCGCACTATCATTTTCTATGTTCAGTGGACCGTGACATTGGGATAAAAACTCTAATTTGGTATTAAAATTAGAAAGATCATGTCATAGGGAACCTGTGTACTAAGTTTGAAGTTGATTGGACTTCAACTTCAACAAAAACCACCTTGACCAAAAACTTTATCCTGAAGCAGGACAGACGGACGAACAGACGGACGGACGGACGAACGGACGGACACACAGACCAGAAAACATAATGCCCCTCTACTATCGTAGGTTGGGCATAAAAACAAGTAGAAATGTATTAATACTAATGTGGACAACGCCTTTACTATAATAAAATCATACAAAAAGAGAAATAAGAATGGCCATGAAATCAAAACAAGCCAAAGGCCAAACAAATACATTACTAAACATCATTTACAAGTCAACTGTTATAAGTCAACTGGCTTTGTTCATTCAAACATTTATTTCAAAATTTTTCTATATTTATCTACTTGCAATTTTAGCTTGAAAATAATATCAAAGGCAAAGAAGTGCACATTTGGATTTAAGAGGTTTGGGGCAACAAAGTTATCTCGGATGCGAGGATGTTTTATCAATTTAAAAACCGGCTTATCCATAGAGGCGTTCAGTCGAAGATCTAGTTTACCCCTATCTAGCCCTGGACTTTTCACCTTTAATTTGAGCTCAAATAAGTTTTCAAAATATATGTATTGCATCTCCCATCCCAACAAAAATACATTGAAGTACAGATCTGACACTATTTGCAGTCAATAGAATAGTTCTAAAACTCAAAATGGTTTAAAAAAATGTTTTTGTTTTATTTTGTTTTGATTATGCGGAAGACATTTCTAACGGAAGTTTACGGATAGTCCAAAATTAATGAATAAATAAGCGCTCCCTCTTTTTTCGTTACGGCAAGTTACGCCAAGTTAGGGCGATTTTCGTTCGTTCGTCAGATGTTGAGAAACCTCTATTAGGACAATTACACACTGTGTAACTAATAATACTCTTCTGTTGAAATATATGATAAAGCGTATAATACATGGCAAAATCCGTATCATATGTCGTATCACCCCGAGACATCAATATCAGCCCAAGAACCTTCGTTTAGGCCGAGGGATGATATTGATGTCTCGGGATGATACGACATATGATACGGATTTTGACATGTATTATTATTCTCTCTATATATGATAACAAGAAATGGACAATGCAAAGATTAAAATGGATTAACTTCTTAACATGTAAGCTAACAATTTGGAGAACAATAGTCGCTTGTTTTTAGATAAAGTTTGAACTGTTACGAAATAAAACAAAGAGGAAAATATCGCTGTTATAGAAACAATGTTTGCAGACTCACGGAAAACAGTGAAAAGGGCGACATTCACCAACTTGTTGGAAGAGCTGCAGTTCTGCCACTTTTACCACCCAATACAAGTATTTGAATATGTGTTTATGAAACTTTCCCATCATATTATTTGATATTTCCTACGTTATTTTTATGTATCCAAATGAAATGAAAAGCTTGTAAAGAAAGACATGCATTAATTATACACATTAAATTGGATAAAAGAATGAATTTTTATGTTACAAAAGCATAGACATGCTATAGAGAATTAATAAAAGATGGACAGACAGAAGAGAACAATAGTATAATACTAGTATGACAATTGTAAATTTATGAAACTGTATGAGATTTAAAAGTCCAAGCAGTTTTTATATAATTTCATAATTTTGGTAGGGCGACAATACAAAAGTTAGGTATTATTATCATGATTAGACTAAGAACAATTATACTACATGTATAATAAAAAGTGTGTTCGCACATATGTATCTTTATTCTGGACAATATACAAAAGAAGATGTGGTATGATAGCCAATGAGACAACTGTCCAAAAGAGACCAAAATGACACAGACATTAAAACTATAGGTCACCGTACGGCCTCCAACAATGAGCAAAGCCCATACTACCGCATAGTCAGCCATATAAAAGGCCCCGATATGACAATGTAAAACAATTCAAAAGAGAAAACTAACGGCCTTTTTTATATAAAAAGAATTGAACGAAAACAAGAAAAAAATGGTATTAGATAGCACCCATTTTCCAGCATTTACATAATCGATTCTTTTCTCGGAATATTATAGTAACAGCCAACTTCAATATTTTGATAATAATAATGTTTCCTTAGTCTACATAAGGTTGGTGGAAAATAAATGATTTTCATTTCGAAATATTCATATTGCAACGATTCAGTATTCAGGTGCCGCATGTGGAGCAGGATCTGCTTACCCTTCCGGAGCACCTGAGATCACCCCTAGTTTTTGGTGGGGTTAGTGTTGTTTATTCTTTAGTTTTCTATGTTGTGTCATGTGTACTATTGTTTTTCTGTTTGTCTTTTTCATTTTTAGCCATGGCGTTGTCAGTTTGTTTTAGATTTACGAGTTTGACTGTCCCTTTGGTATCTTTCGTCCCTCTTTCAGTATTAAACGTTAATGTTCCACGTACGTAATTTTGACACAACTTTTTGGAATTTTGGATACTCAATGCTCTTCCAACTTTGCACTTGTTTGGCTTTATAAATGATTTTGATATATTATCGTTTTATACGCGTATATTGTTAAAATAAACACGTTTATACTTTATTCCAATTTATTTATCATATACGCGTTAATATACGCGTTATTTGCATAAATATACGCGTTAATATACGCGTTATTTGGGTTAATATACGCGTATGAAATCATTATATACGCGTTAATAAACATTCGTTTGTCTTATTGTTTTAACCAACGAAAGCTGCGTTCTTAAACTGGTTTGCATGTGACAATTGTATAACGGTCCGTGTAACACTTATCAAATCAAAGTTTTAAAAAGTTTTGAAATTTTAGATTTTTGGAATTTTGATCCAAGTTTTAAAATATCAAAATTTCAAATTGTGTTAAAGTTTTGAAATTTTGAAATTTTAACCAAATTATTAAAATATCAAAATTCTTAATATCGTTTATAAATTTGATAGTTTAGAAATTTGATCAAACTTCTAAAATACTAAATCTAACGCGCAATTTTAATTATTTCACTTTTTGAAAGTTTGATTTTTCAAATGTTTGCTTAAAATATCAAAATAGAAAAGGGGCAATAAGAGGGATACCTGTAAAAAGCGAAAGGAAATAAAAGCGGAACGATAAGAAACAATATGAATTAAAAACATACTGATACTTAAAAGTTTATGTATGAAATAAAACGGACAGTTGTAAGCGGTGAAAAAATAATGACAAAATTAATATTTCTTCAAAGAAGATACCAGACGTACGGCTCTGATATTGACCATTTTACCTGCTGGTTTTTCTAGCACCCATATTTTTGGAGAAACAGGAGTAACAGTAAAAACTGAACAACTCGCAGTAGTTCATATAGTATGGTTATGTTGAGCATGTATATATACATTTTCTACTAAACTCTTAAGCAATAAAAAAGCCCAATACACGATGTATTACTTCTTTTGATTTCATTTTTTTTTCTGTTTTGCTTTACGACTTCTTACTTTCTGCAATCATGTTGGCTAAAGAATATGTCATTTCATGTACAGAAAGAACGATATCTTAAACGTTTTTATCTATTCTTTGTAAGTTGTTTGCCCTAAATATTCAGCTTTAAGCGTTCCGTAAGAAGGTTGGTCAAGAAAAGCGCTTCATGATACTGAATGCACGGTGTCCTAATTAAGGTTGTGCTAGTCCACAACGTGGGAGGTTTTTAATATAATCTTATTTACGCTGAAATTAAGACGGTACTAAGATCCAATATCACAAAATTGGAGCCAAGATATTGTTACAAGGTATCTACAACAACTCATCATAGATTGATACCAGGTTATAAATTTTGCCGCTTTTTGCGCCAGACGCGCGTTTCGTCTACAAAAGACTTATCATTGACACTCGAACCAAATTAAGTTAAAAAGGCAAATAAAGTCAAATGAAATTGAAAAGGCCAAATAAAGTAAACTTTTAAATCCAACGTATAGCTCTGGTTTTGTAAAAGTTGAAACCTTTCATATCATATATAAATGTATACCATAAACATTATTTTCACGAGCATTTATATTTATGTAATAGTTACCGCTGTACTACATTTAGCACCCAACTTTCATTCATGTTTATGTAATATTTGCCGCTGTACTACATTAAGCACCCATCTATCCAGTTGTAGGTGTTGGCATTTTGAAAGTTGAAAATTGTTTTCAAAAGTTTATATCAGCGATAAATAGTAATCTTCTGGGAAACCAATATTTAGATAGTCACTATTTTTTTACTTGATACTACCACTAGGGGCTTCGATAATGGTACATTAAAATTATTATGATCCTCAATTTGATGATATAATATTCTGTGCCAGCAGAGGACAAAAGAAAAATTCTCCATGCCTTTAATGTTAGATATGAACCAGATAAGTTGATTAATAGCGATGAAAAACTTAAAAAAAAGTTAGCGCTTCGACAAAAGAACCTCACCCCACTTTTAAATTTAAATGGTTGCTCCCTTAAAGACAACGTTTGGACTGGTTATCACACACGTAGCTCCATTATAGGTTCTAAATCAACCACTGTTTTATAATAGTAAACAAAAGCAATAGATTTTTTTTGTATTAAAGGATATTGTTGTCCCGTATTTGAATTTTGTTATTTGGGTATTTTTAAGTTATCGTACGACAATCGACTTTGAGCAAACTAAAAGTTCACATGTACACCCAGTCAAAATGGAGTGTGCAAAGAGAAGCCGCACTGTCAGCTGCATGATGATTTTTTTTCCATTTTTGGCCGTACACCAATGTTGCTCTCGAAAAACCAGTCCAATGTAAAACGCTGAATTTTAAGTAAAGAATTCACCTACGGAACGCTGAAACTGAAATTTGAAATTCAAGAAAAATAAGAACGAAACAATTAAAGAGGTTTTTGACCAAAGTGAAGTTAAAACATATCTACTAGTAGTTTAATTGAGGTATCGAGCTGGCGTATGACAGTAACTGCTAGACTTATATATAGAAGTCCTTTGTTAGTTTATTATCATTGTCATATTGATTAGTTTCTTTTGTTTCCTATTCTGACACATTAAAGTGCGTTTTACTGTTCGTATTACTGTGTGTTTTTCATTCTTTATTGGCTAGAGGTATAGGGGGAGGGTTGTGATCTCACGAAACATATTAAACCCCGCTGCATTTGTGCGCCTGTCCCAATCCAGGAGCCTCTGTCCTTCTAAGTCTTGTATGATTTTGATTTTAGTTCATTGTTATATTTCGGAGTTTAGTATTACGTCTATAATCACTGAACCAGTACACTTTTTGTCTAGGGGCCAGCTGAAACACGCATAGCACAACTTTCATTGCGACGCTATATATTAAGTATTCCTTCCGTATCATTTCTGGGAACTGAAATAAATCTTAAAAGGCAATATATGTTCATCAGGCAATCGATAAACATGAAGGAAAACGTTTTAAGTTGTATATGCGACCGAAGCGCTTTTTCTGGATCTACCTTCATCAGGAACGTCAAAAAGGCGAATAATGCTATTTGGTTAACTGCATGCGAGTTGGTCATTTTTCACTGGTACTTCTAAATGTTGGGCACTGGGAACACAAGATAGCTTTGAATTATTTATCTCAAACACTAACCTTATACATGTATAAGAGATTTAAATCAACGTAGTTGATTCCGGATTAAATAGGTTTAATAATATTTTTTTTGATAGATGCACAACCTTAAAATTTCAGGATACTGTTATCCCATGTGATGTCTAATATGTTTCATAAAAAAAAACCGACTTCTTCTTTTCATTATTTATTTTGTTATTAAGAATGTTTTGATATATTTCATGCTATTTATTTATAACTAAGAATAGTTCTTATCAGAGCCGTGTTTACATCAGTGTTTACAGGTACCCCTCTTGTCGCCCCTTTATATTTTTGATATTTTAAGCAAACATTTAAAAAATCAAACTTTCAAAAAGTGAAATTATCAAAATTGCACGTTATGTTTAGTATTTTAAAAGTTTGATCAAGTTTCTTAACTATCAAATTTATAAACGATATTTAGAATTTTGATATTTTAATAATTTGGTTAAAATTTCAAAATTTCAAAACTTTAACACAATTTGAAATTTTGATATTTTAAAACTTGGATCAAAATTCCAAAAATCTAAAATTTCAAAACTTTTTAAAACTTTGATTTGATAAGTGTTACACGGACCGTTATACAATTGTCACATGCAAACCAGTTTAAGAACGCAGCTTTCGTTGGTTAAAACAATAAGACAAACGAATGTTTATTAACGCGTATATAATGATTTCATACGCGTATATTAACACAAATAACGCGTATATTAACGCGTATATTAACGCGTATATTAATGCAAATAACGCGTATATTAACGCGTATATGATAAATAAATTGGAATAAAGTATAAACGTGTTTATTTTAACAATATACGCGTATAAAACGATAATATACGCGTTGAAAACCACAATATACGCGTTGAAAACCACAATATACGCGTTGAAAACCACAATATACGCGTATATATACGCGTTGAAAATTATATACGCGTATATAATCGCGCAAATGACATGAACGGCCACTCATATTGTATATCACAATTGATCAGAATTGTAATGAAATGCGGTTCCTTCGACCGATATACATCTTTTTTTCTATATATACGTTACAAATCTCAAGACTTTACACCTGCTTTTTTAACATTTCATTTATATGAAAGTTTGTTGCCTACAATTAAAATAGTAGCTAACAGAGATCCGGGATTTTTTGCTTATACAATTAAAGCATGGGTCCCTTTTCAAAAGTCTTCCAACAATGTCCTTGATTTTGCAAGGTATTATTTTTTATCGTTTTTGGTACGTTTAAACGCTATGATAGGCACCTGTGTTATTTCACTATGTACATTGTTTGTCTTTTTGCAGATTGCTCCAATGTTTTTTTATAATCTAACTAAGGTTTTTTACCATTGGATCATATTTAGTAATGAAAGTGAGTGGAACATTCTTTGTCCTATCGGCCTTAAATAAGGTTGTTTTTATGCTTGTGGTATTTTTAACGTTTCTAATAACATTCTCTGTTTTATTTTTACAGTATCCTGCGAGCTAAAGGGGTCATTTCATCTCTTAGAACACATTGTTACCACCAGAGACACCAGGGTATAAACCGAGCGCTGGAACGGGTACATGCGCGCTTATAGGGTCATTTAATCTCTTAGAACACATTACTACCACCAGAGATATGAAAACAATGAAAATCCCTTTCTAAAAGGTGCAACGTACAACAAACGTAAATATAAGCGAATAAGTAACGAATAGGTAACAGGGTATTGTCCGAACGGGTACATACGCGCCTATAGAGTTATGTCAACTCTAAGAACCCAAATCTACCACAAGTGACAAGAAAACAATTGAAAATCATGTTTTAAAAGGTGCAACGTATAATACACGTATTATAAGCGAATTATAAGCGAGTGATGGAACGAATTAAACAAGGTAATAGCATGCTCGGAAACGATGTACACCCTGCTAACATGTTTAACCCTACCATATTATGTTAGTATGTGCCAGTCCCTAGTCAATAGCCTGAAATTAAGTAGTTATCGTTTGGTTTTGTGTTTCATATTTGTTTTTCGTTTTTTTTTTTTTTTTGTATATGAAATAAGGCCGTTAGTTTTGTTGTTTGAATTGTTTTACATTGTAATGTCTGGGCCTTTTATAGGTGACTATGCGGTTTGTGCCTTGCTAATTTTTAGAAGGCCGTACAGCCGGACCAATAGCTGATAGTTTCTGTGTCATTTTGGTCTATTGTGGGGAGTTGTCTCATTGGCAATCATACCACATCTTTTTTTTTATTGACAAGCGCTAACACGGTGATTTTATCCCTTCGAACCAAGACCCATCTTCAAACATACGGATATTAAGCAGTTAAAAGGTAGAACGTATAAAAATCAAATAAGTAACAAATGAGTATAGAACATAAAGTAAAAGGATCGGTTGAGCACAAACTTATATAAATAGGTCATAAAAAGATCATTTTACCTCAACAAATTTAGAACAATTACCAGATATAGATGTATAAACAATTAAAGTTCAATTCTTCTTGAATAATTGATAGGTCTTTCCTTCCATTTTCTTTTAATTATACTGTCATAAATAAATATATCATATATATTGATTGATAAATTTATTGATTAGTTGGTTGGTTGATTGGTTTATTAGTTAAACAATTGATATTGGGTCTCTTGAAACAGGGGAAAAAAGAGACCTTAGATTCCGTATTAAACACATGAAACGGAAACATGCATTAATTAATGGAATGGATTGATTGATTGATTGATTGATTGGTTGGTTAAACACATTGGTTGTTTAAACACATTGGTTGGTTAAACACTCTGCTTAAACACATTGGTTGATTAAACACGTTGGATAGGGTTAATTTAAACAAACGAAAAAAAAGAGACATAAGTTTCCGTATTAAACACATGAAACGGAAACATGCATTGATTGCCTGGTTGGTTGGTGGGTTGGTTTAACACGTTGGTTAAACATGTTGGTTAAACACGTTGGTTAAACATGTTGGTTAAACACGTTGGTTGGTTAAACACATTTAATAGACTCAATTAAAACAAGTGAAAAAAAAACATTGGATCCCGTATGAAACACCTGCAACGGAAACACGCATTGATTTATTGATTGATTGGTTAGTTGGTTAAACACGTTGGTCATTTAAACATGTTGGTTAAACATGTTGGTTGGTTAAACACATTGGACAGGCGCAATTAAAACAAGCGAGAAAAAAAACCTTGGATCCCGTATACAACACATGAAACGGAAACATGCATTGATTGATGGGTTGGTTGGTTGGTTAAACACGTTGATAAAACACATTGGTTAAACATGTTGGTTAAACACGTTGGTTAAACACGTTGGTTAAACACGTTGGTTAAACATGTTGGTTAAACACGTTGGTTGGTGAAACACATTTAATAGACTCAATTAAAACAAGCAAAAAAAACCTTGGGTCCCGTATGAAACACATGAAACGGAAACATGCATTGATTGATTTATTGATTGATTGGTTAGTTGGTTAAACACCTTGGTTAGTTAAACACGTTGGTTAAGCATGTTGGTTGGTTAAACACGTTGGACAGGCGCAATTAAAACAAGCGAGAAAAAAATCTTGGATCCCGTATACAACACATGAAACGGAAACATGTATTGATTGATTGGTTGGTTGGTTGGTTGGTTGGTTAAACACGTTGGTAAAACACATTGGTTAAACATGTTGGTTAAAACTTGTTGGTTAAACACGTTGGTTGGTTAAACACATTTAATAGACTCAATTAAAACAAGCGGAAAAAAAACTTGGGTCCCGTAAGAAACACATGAAACGGAAACATGCATTGATTGATTTATTGATTGATTGGTTAGTTAAACACGTTGGTTAAGCATGTTGGTTGGTTAAACACGTTGGACAGGCGCAATTAAAACAAGCGAGAAAAAAATCTTGGATCCCCCCATATCCTCCCTCCGACCGAGCGAATCCGGATTCCCTCCGACCGGGTCCGGACCCAAAAAATAAAATCGTCATTATTTCAATAATTTATCACTTAGACTAACCATTCTTACATTTTTTGTAAACTCTTTTAATAAAATAAATAAAAACAAAAATAATACAAAACAGTAACAAACAACAATAAAGTAAAACAAATACTTTCAATTATTTCCCTAACAGAAAACAATAAATATTTTGATTAAACTTTATTTATGATAACTATTTATTATCTTTATTCTAGTTAAACTTATTCAAAAATAATTTACTTTAAATCTTAATACTTTTTAAATCATGACTTACCTAGCTATAAGTTTCAAAATTCAAACTTTGACGTCTCAAAGCAGAATTTCTACTTATATAGCAATCATTTAACTGATGTTATGCCAACGTGGCTTTCTTTGTTACTATTTATTTAGAAAATACCTACTATGGTTACTGTCCGAAATAAAGTCAAATGTTGCATAAGTGAATATTCCATATATAATAGAGAGGTCACTTTGAGTTTAGTGATAATAAATAATCTTTAAATGACCAGAGGACTGTTTGCATTACCAACGGTATTCATATTGATTTACAAAAATCATTACATTTCTTATTTAAATAAAATTAAATTAATATTTGTAACGTCAGCTATGTCCTATATTTATGTCAAATATCTGTCACAATAATAACAAACATATGAAAAATTGGCCTACATGAACAGTTTACACCCATATTAGAGGTTTCCAGATTTGCTACCGTACCAACCGTAGTACGAAGTGGGAGCCGTCATTTAACTTTTGAAAATTATTGATGCATACACTTTATATCAACACATGTTTTAGGAATCATATGCAGAACTGTTTTGAAATTTTTTAGCTGTAATTTGGAACTAATTTCATGTGGTTTCTTCTTGTATTCGTAGGAAACAATAGTGTGTGCACTCGATTATGCTTTTATGCAACCGTTGCAAGTAACCGTTCGTACGAAAGGTTTATAGTTAAGAGTTATTTCCCCGTGAAATTACATCGATACAAAGAAGCTAAATTACAAAACAAATTTAAAACTTTAAAAATTTTGGTTGTAATAACTTTATATATCATTGTAAAATGTTAAAGTTTTGTATTTATTTTGGTAAGTTTTTAGAAAACATGATCAAATAAAATGAATTTGAACAAAATAAATTGACAAAACTAATATAAAACCAAATCGTTGTTCAGTCTGCACGCATGAGTTCTAAAACCCTTGTCAATCAAAATTAAAAAAAAAAGTCCAGGGAGACATACTTTTTAAAAATTAATACTCTGTAACAAAAAACCGAAGGTGTCAAAACGTTTGATTTCTAACTATTGTACTGATTATGTATGTAATTATACTTTTAAATAACATTGCCTGGTGATAATTTTGTGTTATATGTAATATATCTCTTGTATATACGTTGAAGAATTAAATAAAGATAAAAAAAAATCAGACGTCCGAAAGAAATTATAAAAAATACAAGGTCGTTTATATCTTCATTTTGAACAATTATGCATCGAGATATGGCTGATATCGTATTTACTTGACATCCTTCCTTTTTTGACAATTATCTTTACCGTCGGGCTTAAAGTTTTTCTTTATAAAAAAAAAACCCTCATAAAATCAATATGCTCTATAAATTTTAGAAACATGTCCTTTTTTATTAACACAACTTTTCATATATCTTTTTCGCAGTAAGCCGAGAGAGAAAACTCAGAAAAACTGGAGTTAACTATTTTAAGTAGTATCGTATTCATGATACTAGTACATATAAACCTGAACAAATTACATAGCAACATTTACAAACCGATGAAAATGATCCTTAATTTTTAGTCCATAAATCAGTTGTAAATGGTGCAAAAGACATTATATAGCAACATAGTATTTTCCGTACAACATTACGAAGAGTTAGAAAGACATATTCATATTGCATTAGACTAAGTGTAAATATAGCGTCAAATCATTGCCGTTATCAGTGAACAAAATACGCTGTGGTGTATGAAGTTTTTTTGGCAATGCTGTACGACAAAAGGATTAATGGATGGATATTGGTTTAACATTACCCCTCGTAGATTATATTATACTACTCACAGGCACGTGCAATACACATTTTTACTCGCCACAATATTTACAAATATAAATGTAATAACAATATCTAGTGACATAATAATAATAAGCGAACACGATGAAGTAACATCGTGATAATAAATATTTCGACTCAAAAAATGGTTTTCGTTTGTGTCTTAAAATTTATATTTTTCCTTCAAGTAATTAATATAATCAACAATTTTATTAAAAAGTTCAGTGACAAAATATAAGGAAAAAGATAGATCGATGGTTTTACAATGTGTGTTGCGTTTTATGAAAAAAATGTTGCTCCAATGATCGAAAAGATAGCTTAAGAAAATCAACACAATTTTGAACTCATTTTTGCCATAAGCACGTGTTCTAGTTTAGTGACGCATCCAGAACTTTTCATAAAAGGGGGGGGGGCCGCTCCATCCATGCTTCAGTGATTCCCTATATAATCAACCAAATTTTTGCCACGAAAAGGGGGGCGGGCCCCAAGCCCCTCCCCCTGGATCCGTCTATGTAGTCATTAACGACACCAGTAAGGTACAAGTAAGATATTATTAATAAGTAATTTCTAACTATTCCAATTTATATTTGAGTATTAGAAAACATTCTTTATTCTAATCCTTTTCTTAATATATTCAGAAAACAAAAACATAGCCATACAGAAACGCAAATCTATTTTTAGAATATAAAGGTCGAGGCAATTCAGTTCCAGGAAGGACTGTTTGATTCATTCTCTTGTGCACAAAATAAATTTTATCGTATAAAATCACGTGCAAGGTTTTCTAGAAGCAGAGAAATCGTAATAAAATAAAAGATTAAGGTTTTTATCACTGATATGCAATTTTGTTTCTTTATTTTCATCATGATACATACAATAATCTCAAGCATTGAATGAAACCTCCCAAACAACACCAACGGTTGTGTTACGTACCAACCGTACCCGATACGTAGCAAATCTGGAAACCTCTAATATGACCCAATTTAAATTATCCGCCATCGATTCAAAATATGTTTACCCAGAGATATTTTTTCATTAATGATTAGCTAAATACCATATCTTTAAGTGTATTGTGTCACTTTTTGGCTATATTTCTGCAAAAAATATATTTTAGGGACCAAATTTGGTCGATTTTGACTCTTTTTGCTTAAAATCCACAGTACCTAAAATAGCTATTAGCTCTGATATTCTATACTGTATTTCACCATATATGATTTACTTTAATGAATATATTTTTTAAAAAGCATATTCTGATGTTCATTTAATGATAAACTATTTAAAGCTATCTGCCATAATGAATGAGCTGTTCATAAATAAAATTTTGTCATTTTGAGGTAAATTTTTGCTTGGTGGCTAAGGAAATCTATGTTCCTTAGCAACCGACAAGAAGGACTAGGATGATTACGATTTTAAACTGATTTTTTATGAATAATGCAACTAACTTTGATGTTAGAGGTAGTTTTTCTATCAACTTATTTTTTTATGTGGCCAGCTGTTGGTTGATGCATACAGAGAATTGATGTTAATATGTTGCTTTCCATTGATTATTCGCCGATAACTGCTCATTCTTTGGTATTTGAGGAAAAAAGGATTATATTTTATGAACCCTATTCAGAATTGGATTCCCGCTCGCCGGATATACACCTCATTTAAAAATATGCTTTATTTTTTTTACTGCGCAAAATAAACCGGCCATTCAAGGCCAAACATTTACATATGGATATATATGAATGACCGAAATAGAACCCATTGATTTATTTCACCAACCCACTCGATTTTTAAGGTTCATAAGTTAGTGTCATATTTTGACATTTTGGGATTTTGATTTTGCTTACATATGGCCATACACAAATACATTTTTTTTGTCCATTTAGCTGTTATAACCGTATTTCTTCAGGCGTTTGTGATATATTATGTATTGTTTGTCAGGAAACAATTAGTTTTCCCTGAATAAATGAATACAAATTGCAGAAATGTAATATCAAAAATTTACAAAAAAATACACTCCGGAAAATTCCGGACTGAATGAGAAATTAGAAAAAAAGGACACATAAAAAGCTTCTAATTTTTTTAACAACGTCATATATATCGGAATAACGATATTTGTCATTAGGGGCAATCAATATACTACCATAAAATCAAAAACCCATCAATCAGTTGTTATAACACACTCGATTTATAAGGTTCATAAGTTAGTGTCATATTTTGACATTTTGGGATTTTGATTTTGCTTACATATGGCCATACACAAATACATTTTTTTGTCTGTTTAGCTGTTATAACTATATTTCTTCAAGCGTTTATGATATATTATGTATTGTTTGTTAGGAAACAATTAGTTTTTCCTCAATAATTGAATACAAATTGCAGAAATGTATTTACAAAAAAATACACTCCGGAAAATTCCGGACTGATTGAGAAATTATTAAAAAAGGGCACCTAAAATCTTCTTATTTTTATAATCATGTGGAATATATCGGAATAATTATGTTTTACTCTGAGTGTTATCAATATGCTACCATAAAATCAAAAAAACATTGATCAGTTGTTACAACCCACTCGTTTTTATAGCTGAGGAAGATTTTCACTCTAATAGATATTTGCCTTAATGTTGATTTTCTAGGCTTTTATGATGGGTTTTCGTGTTTTCCGCTTAATGAGGCACCTATTTAAGTTGGAAAACACATGTTAAAGTTAGCCAAGGCCTTTACGGTAAAAATGACACCTTGTATGGACCAATGACATTCTCAGTTTTGTCTCTAGGATGAAAAGATCAGGGGTAGGTATGGTCAATATTGGCGTCTGGCGATCCAAATTGGGGGTAGGGGTCGATTAACGTTCACATATTTCCGTATAAATAAAGATTCAGGCATGTAGTAGACACCCTAAGCATTAGTTTGAACTATAAAATACCTCAAAGGTATGTCTGGGCGGTGATGGGGGAAGATTTTCGCAATAATTGATATTTGCCTTTATGTTGGTATTTTTGGCTTTTATGATGGTTTTTCGTGTTTCCCGCTTAATGAGGCACCTATTTATGTTGGAAATGACACGTTAAAGTTAGCCAAGGACTTTACGGTAAAAATGACACCTTGTATAGACCAATGACATGCTCAGTTTGGTCTCTAGGGTGAAAAGATCCGGGGTAGGTATGGTCAATATTGGCGTCTGGCGATCCAAATTGGGAGTAGGGGTCGATGAAATATTTTTTTGGCTTAAGTTCACATGTTTCAGTATAAATAAAAATTCAGGCATGTAGTAGACACCCTAAGCATTAGTTTGAGCTATAACATATCTCAATGGTATATCTGGGCGGTGCTAGGGGAAGATTTTTACTATAATTGATATTTGCCTTTATGTTGTTTTTTTTGCCGTTTTTATGTTTTTTTGTGTTTTCCGCCTTAAGAGGCACCTATTTATGTTGGAAAACACATGTTAAAGTTAGCCAAGGCCTTTACGGTAAAAATGACACCTTGTATAGACCAATGACAGGCCCAGTTTTGTCTCTAGGGTGAAAAGATCCGGGGTAGGTATGGTCAATATTGGCGTCTGGCTATCCAAATTGGGGGTAGGGGTCGATTAAATATTTTCTTGGCTTACGTTCACATATTTCAGTATAAATAAAGATTCAGGCATGTAGTAGACACCCTAAGCATTAGTTTGAGCTATAATATACCTCAATGGCATGTCTGGGCGGTGCTGGGGGAAGATTTTTGCTATAATTGATATTTGCCTTTATGTTGGTTTTCTTGCCGTTTTCATGGTTTTTCGTGTTTTCCGCCTAAAGTGGCAGCTATTTATGTTGGAATTGACACGTTAAAGTTAGCCAAGGCCTTTACGGTAAAAATGACACCTTGTAAAGACCAATGACATGCTCAGTTTGGTCTCTAGGGTGAAAAGATCCGGGGTAGGTATGGTCAATATTGGCGTCTGGCTATCCAAATTGGGGGTAGGGGTCGATTAAATATTTTCTTGGCTTACTTTCACATATTTCAGTATAAATGAAGATTCAGGCATGTAGTAGACACCCTAAGCATTAGTTTGAGCTATAATATACCTCAATGGCATGTCTGGGCGGTGCTGGGGGAAGATTTTTGCTATAATTGATATTTGCCTTTATGTTGGTTTTCTTGCCGTTTTCATGGTTTTTCGTGTTTTCCGCCTAAAGAGGCACCTATTTATGTTGGAATTGACACGTTAAAGTTAGCCAAGGCCTTTACGATAAAAACGACACCTTGTATAGACCAATGACATGCTCAGTTTTGTCTCTAGGGTGAAAAGATCCGGGGTAGGTATGGTCAATATTGGCGTCTGGCTATCCAAATTGGGGGTAGGGGTCGATTAAATATTTTCTTGGCTTACGTTCACACAAAATATTTCAGTATAAATAAAGATTCAGGCATGTAGTAGACACCCTAAGCATTAGTTTGAGCTATAATATACCTCAATGGTATGTCTGGGCGATGATGGGGGAAGATTTTCACAATAATTGATATTTACCTTTATGTTGGTATTTTTGGCTTTTATGATGAGTTTTCGTGTTTCCCGCTTAATGAGGCACCTATTTATGTTGGAAATGACACGTTAAAGTTAGCCAAGGAATTTACGGTAAAAATGACACCTTGTTTAGACCAATGACATGCTCAGTTTGGTCTCTAGGGTGAAAAGATCCGGGGTAGGTATGGTCAATATTGGCGTCTGGCGATCCAAATTGGGAGTAGGGGTCGATGAAATATTTTTTTGGCTTAAGTTCACATGTTTCAGTATAAATAAAAATTCAGGCATGTAGTAGACACCCTTAGCATTAGTTTGAGCTATAACATACCTCAATGGCATATCTGGGCGGTGCTAGGGGAAGATTTTTACTATAATTGATATTTGCCCTTATGTTGGTTTTCTTGCCGTTTTTATGTTTTTTTGTGTTTTCCGCATTAAGAGGCACCTATTTATGTTGGAAAACACATGTTAAAGTTAGCCAAGGCCTTTACGGTAAAAATGACACCTTGTATAGACCAATGAAAGGCTCAGTTTTGTCTCTAGGGTGAAAAGATCCGGGGTAGGTATGGTCAATATTGGCGTCTGGCTATCCAAATTGGGGGTAGGGGTCGATTAAATATTTTCTTGGCTTACGTTCACATATTTCAGTATAAATAAAGATTGAGGCATGTAGTAGACACCCTAAGCATTAGTTTGAGCTATAATATACCTCAATGGCATGTCTGGGCGGTGCTGGGGGAAGATTTTTGCTATAATTGATATTTGCCTTTATGTTGGTTTTCTTGCCGTTTTCATGGTTTTTCGTGTTTTCCGCCTAAGGAGGCACCTATTTATGTTGGAATTGACAAGTTAAAGTTAGCCAAGGCCTTTACGGTAAAAATGACACCTTGTATAGACCAATGACATGCTCAGTTTTGTCTCTAGGGTGAAAAGATCCGGGGTAGGTATGGTTAATATTGGCGTCTGGCTATCCAAATTGGGGGTAGGGGTCGATTAAATATTTTCTTGGCTTACGTTCACATATTTCAGTATAAATAAAGATTCAGGCATGTAGTAGACACCCTAAGCATTAGTTTGAGCTATAATATACCTCAATGGCATGTCTGGGTGGTGCTGGGGGTAGATTTTCACTATAATTGATATTTAACTTTATGTTGGTTTTCTTGCCGTTTTTATGTTTTTTTGTGTTTTCCGCCTTAAGAGGCACCTATTTATGTTGGAAAACACATGTTAAAGTTAGCCAAGGCCTTTACGGTAAAAATGACACCTTGTATAGACCAATGAAAGGCTCAGTTTTGTCTCTAGGGTGAAAAGATCCGGGGTAGGTATGGTCAATATTGGCGTCTGGCTATCCAAATTGGGGGTAGGGGTCGATTAAATATTTTCTTGGCTTACGTTCACATATTTCAGTATAAATAAAGATTCAGGCATGTAGTAGACACCCTAAGCATTAGTTTGAGCTATAATATACCTCAATGGCATGTCTGGGCGGTGCTGGGGGAAGATTTTTGCTATAATTGATATTTGCCTTTATGTTGGTTTTCTTGCCGTTTTCATGGTTTTTCGTGTTTTCCGCCTAAAGAGGCACCTATTTATGTTGGAATTGACACGTTAAAGTTAGCCAAGGCCTTTACGGTAAAATTGACACCTTGTATAGACCAATGACATGCTCAGTTTTGTCTCTAGGGTGAAAAGATCCGGGGTAGGTATGGTCAATATTGGCGTCTGGCTATCCAAATTGGGGGTAGGGGTCGATTAAATAGTTTCTTGGCTTACGTTCACATATTTCAGTATAAATAAAGATTCAGGCATGTAGTAGACACCCTAAGCATTAGTTTGAGCTATAATATACCTCAATGGCATGTCTGGGCGGTGCTGGGGGTAGATTTTCACTATAATTGATATTTAACTTTATGTTGGTTTTCTTGCCGTTTTTATGTTTTTTTGTGTTTTCCGCCTTAAGAGGCACCTATTTATGTTGGAAAACACATGTTAAAGTTATCCAAGGCCTTTACGGTAAAAATGACACCTTGTATAGACCAATGAAAGGCTCAGTTTTGTCTCTAGGGTGAAAAGATCCGGGGTAGGTATGGTCAATATTGGCGTCTGGCTATCCAAATTGGGGGTAGGGGTCGATTAAATATTTTCTTGGCTTACGTTCACATATTTCAGTATAAATAAAGATTCAGGCATGTAGTAGACACCCTAAGCATTAGTTTGAGCTATAATATACCTCAATGGCATGTCTGGGCGGTGCTGGGGGAAGATTTTTGCTATAATTGATATTTGCCTTTATGTTGGTTTTCTTGCCGTTTTCATGGTTTTTCGTGTTTTCCGCCTAAAGAGGCACCTATTTATGTTGGAATTGACACGTTAAAGTTAGCCAAGGCCTTTACGGTAAAAATGACACCTTGTATAGACCAATGACAGGCTCAGTTTGGTCTCTAGGGTGAAAAGATCCGGGGTAGGTATGGTCAATATTGGCGTCTGGCTATCCAAATTGGGGGTAGGGGTCGATTAAGTATTTTCTTGGCTTACGTTCACATATTTCAGTATAAATAAAGATTCAGGCATGTAGTAGACACCCTAAGCATTAGTTTGAGCTATAATATACCTCAATGGCATGTCTGGGCGGTGCTGGGGGTAGATTTTCACTATAATTGATATTTACCTTTATGTTGGTTTTCTTGGCTTTTATGATGGTTTTTCGTGTTTCCCGCTTAATGAGGCACCTATTTATGTTGGAAATGACACGTTAAAGTTAGCCAAGGCCTTTACGGTAAAAATTACACCTTGTAAAGACCAATGACATGCTCAGTTTTGTCTCTAGGGTGAAAAGATCCGGGGTAGGTATGGTCAATATTGGCGTCTGGCTATCCAAATTGGGGGTAGGGGTCGATTAAGTATTTTCTTGGCTTACGTTCACATATTTCAGTATAAATAAAGATTCAGGCATGTAGTAGACACCCTAAGCATTAGTTTGAGCTATAATATACCTCAATGGCATGTCTGGGCGATGCTGGGGAAGATTTTCAGTATAATTGATATTTGCCTTTTGGTTGGTTTTCTTGGCTTTTATGATGGTTTTTCGTGTTTCCCGCTTCATTAGGCACCTATTTATGTTGAAAACACATGTTAAAGTTAGCCAAGGCCTGTACGATAAAAATGACACCTTGTTAAGACCAATCACATGCTCAGTTTTGTCTCTAGGGTAAAAAGATCCTTGGTAGGTATGGTCAATATTGGCGTCTGGCTATCCAAATTGGAGGTAGGGGTCGATTAAATATTTTCTTGGCTTACGTTCACATATTTCAGTATAAATAAAGATTCAGGCATGTAGTAGACACCCTAAGCATTAGTTTGAGCTATAATATACCTCAATGGCATGTCTGGGTGGTGCTGGGGGAAGATTTTTGCTATAATTGATATTTGCCTTTATGTTGGTTTTCTTGCCGTTTTTATGGTTTTTCGTGTTTTCCGCCTAAAGAGGCACCTATTTATGTTGTAAATGACACGTTAAAGTTAGCCAAGGACTTTATGGTAAAAATGACACATTGTATAGACCAATGACATGCTCAGTTTGGTCTCTAGGGTGAAAAGATCCGGGGTAGGTATGGTCAATATTGGCGTCTGGCTATCCAAATTGGGGGTAGGGGTCGATTAAATATTTTCTTGGCTTACGTTCACATATTTCAGTATAAATAAAGATTCAGGCATGTAGTAGACACCTTAAGCATTAGTTTGAGCTATAATATACCTCAATGGCATGTCTGGGCGGTGCTGGGGGAAGATTTTCACTATAATTGATATTTGCCTTTATGTTGGTTTTCTTGGCTTTTATGATGGTTTTTCGTGTTTTCTGCTTAATGAGGCACCTAATTATGTTGAAAAACACATGTTCAAGTTAGACAAGGCCTTTAGGGTAAAAATTACACTTGGTATAGACCAATGACATGCTGAGTTTGGTCTCTATGGTGAAAAGATCCGGGGAAGGTATGGTCAATATTGGCGTCTGGCGATCCAAATTGGGAGTAGGGGTCGATTAAATATTTTGTTGGCTTACGTTCACATATTTCAGTATAAATAAAGATTCAGGCATGTAGTAGACACCCTAAGCTTTAGTTTGAGCTATAATATACCTCAATGGTATGTCTGGGCGGTGATGGGGGAAGATTTTCACTATAATTGATATTTACCTTTATGTCGGTATTCTTGGCTTTTATGATGGTTTTTCGTGTTTCCCGCTTAATGAGGCACCTATTTATGTTGGAAATGACACGTTAAAGTTAGCCAAGGACTTTACGGTAAAAATTACACCTTGTATAGACCAATGACATGCTCAGTTTGGTCTCTAGGGTGAAAAGATCCGGGGTAGGTATGGTCAATATTGGCGTCTGGCGATCCAAATTGGGAGTAGGGGTCGATGAAATATTTTTTTGGCTTACGTTCACATGTTTCAGTATAAATAAAAATTCAGGCATGTAGTAGACACCCTAAGCATTAGTTTGAGCTATAACATACCTCAATGGCATATCTGGGCGGTGCTGGGGGGGAGATTTTTACTATAATTGATATTTGCCTTTATGTTGGTTTTCTTGCCGTTTTTATGTTTTTTCGTGTTTTCCGCCTTAAGAGGCACCTATTTATGTTGGAAAACACATGTTAAAGTTAGCCAAGGCCTTAAGGGTAAAAATGACACCTTGTATAGACCAATGACAGGCTCAGTTTTGTCTCTAGGGTGAAAAGATCCGGGGTAGGTATGGTCAATATTGGCGTCTGGCTATCCAAATTGGGGGTAGGGGTCGATTAAATATTTTCTTGGCTTACGTTCACATATTTCAGTATAAATAAAGATTCAGGCATGTAGTAGACACCCTAAGCATTAGTTTGAGCTATTATATACCTCAATGGCATGTCTGGGCGGTGCTGGGGGAAGATTTTTGCTATAATTGATATTTGCCTTTATGTTGGTTTTCTCGCCGTGTTCATGGTTTTTCGTGTTTTCCGCCTAAAGAGGCACCTATTTATGTTGGAAAACACATGTTAAAGTTAGACAAGGCCTTTAGGGTAAAAATGACACCTGGTATAGACCAATGACATGCTCAGTTTGGTCTCTAGGGTGAAAAGATCCGGGGTAGGTATGGTCAATATTGGCGTCTGGCGATCCAAATTGGGAGTAGGGGTCGATTAAATATTTTGTTGGCTTACGTTCACATATTTCAGTATAAATAAAGATTCAGGCATGTATTAAACACCCTAAGCATTAGTTTGAGCTATAATATACCTCAATGGTATGTCTGGGCGGTGATGGGGGAAGATTTTCACAATAATTGATATTTACCTTTAGGTTGGTATTCTTGGCTTTTATGATGGTTTTTCGTGTTTCCCGCCTAATGAGGCACCTATTTATGTTGGAAATGACACGTTAAAGTTAGCCAAGGACTTTACGGTAAAAATTACACCTTGTATAGACCAATGACATGCTCAGTTTGGTCTCTAGGGTGAAAAGATCCGGGGTAGGTATGGTCAATATTGGCGTCTGGCGATCAAAATTGGGAGTAGGGGTCGATGAAATATTTTTTTGGCTTACGTTCACATGTTTCAGTATAAATAAAAATTCAGGCATGTAGTAGACACCCTAAGCATTAGTTTGAGCTATAACATACCTCAATGGCATATCTGGGCGGTGCTGGGGGGAGATTTTTACTATAATTGATATTTGCCTTTATGTTGGTTTTCTTGCCGTTTTTATGTTTTTTCGTGTTTTCCGCCTTAAGAGGCACCTATTTATGTTGGAAAACACATGTTAAAGTTAGCCAAGGCCTTTAGAGTAAAAATGACACCTTGTATAGACCAATGACAGGCTCAGTTTTGTCTCTAGGGTGAAAAGATCCGGGGTAGGTATGGTCAATATTGGCGTCTGGCTATCCAAATTGGGGGTAGGGGTCGATTAAATATTTTCTTGGCTTACGTTCACATATTTCAGTATAAATAAAGATTCAGGCATGTAGTAGACACCCTAAGCATTAGTTTGAGCTATAATATACCTCAATGGCATGTCTGGGCGGTGCTGGGGGAAGATTTTTGCTATAATTGATATTTAGATATAGGAAGATGTGGTGTGAGTGCCAATGAGACAACTCTCCATCCAAATAACAATTTAAAAATTAAACCATTATAGGTTAAAGTACGGCCTTCAACACGGAGCCTTGGCTCACACCGAACAACAAGCATGTCTGGGCGGTGCTGGGGGAAGATTTTTGCTATAATTGATATTTGCCTTTATGTTGGTTTTCTTGCCGTTTTCATGGTTTTTCATATTTTCCGCCTAAAGAGGCACCTATTTATGTTGGAAAACACATGTTAAAGTTAGACAAGGCCTTTAGGGTAAAAATGACACCTGGTATAGACCAATGACATGCTCAGTTTGGTCTCTAGGGTGAAAAGATCCGGGGTAGGTATGGTCAATATTGGCGTCTGGCGATCCAAATTGGGAGTAGGGGTCGATTAAATATTTTGTTGGCTTACGTTCACATATTTCAGTATAAATAAAGATTCAGGCATGTATTAAACACCCTAAGCATTAGTTTGAGCTATAATATACCTCAATGGTATGTCTGGGCGGTGATGAAGGAAGATTTTCACAATAATTGATATTTACCTTTAGGTTGGTATTCTTGGCTTTTATGATGGTTTTTCGTGTTTCCCGCTTAATGATGCACCTATTTATGTTGGAAATGACACGTTAAAGTTAGTCAAGGCCTTTATGGTAAAAATGACACCTTGTAAAGACCAATGACCTGCTCAGTTTTGTCTCTAGGGTGAAAAGATCCGGGGTAGGTATGGTCAATATTGGCGTCTGGCTATCCAAATTGGGGGTAGGGGTCGATTAAATATTTTCTTGGCTTACGTTCACATATTTCAGTATAAATAAAGAACCAGGCATGTAGTAGACACCCTAAGCATTAGTTTGAGCTACTATATACCTCAATGGCATGTCCGGGCGGTGCTGGGGGAAGATTTTTACTATAATTGATATTTGCCTTTATGTTGGTTTTCTTGCCGTTTTCATGGTTTTTCGTTTTTTCCGCCTAAAGAGGCACCTATTTATGTTGGAAATGACACGTGAAAGTTAGCCAAGGCATTTACGATAAAAATGACACCTTGTAAAGACCAATGACATGCTCAGTTTGGTTTCTAGGGTGAAAAGATCCGGGGTAGGTATGGTCAATATTGGCGTCTGGCTATCCAAATTGGGGTAGGGGTCGATTAAATATTTTTTTGGCTTACGTTCACAAATTTCCGTATAAATAAAGATTCAGGCATGTAGTAGACACCCTAAGCATTAGTTTGAGCTATAATATACCTCAATGGCATGTCTGGGCGGTGCTGGGGGAAGATTTTCACTATAATTGATATTTGCCTTTATGTTGGTTTTCTTGGCTTTTATGATGGTTTTTCGTGATTTCCGCTTAATGGGGCACCTAATTATGTTGGAAAACACATGTTAAAGTTAGCCAAGGCCTTTACGGTAAAAATGACACCTTGTAAAGACCAATGACATGCTCAGTTTGGTCTCTAGGGTGAAAAGATCCGGGGTAGGTATGGTCAATATTGGCGTTTGGCGATCCAAATTGGGAGTAGGGGTCGATGAAATATTTTTTTGGCTTACGTTCACATGTTTCAGTATAAATAAAAATTCAGGCATGTATTAGACATCCTAAGCATAAGTTTGAGCTATAACATACCTCAATGGCATATCTGGGCGGTGCTGGGGGAAGATTTTTACTATAATTGATATTTGCCTTTATGTTGGTTTTCATGCCGTTTTTATGGTTTTTCGTGATTTCCGCCTAAAGAGGCACCTATTTATGTTGGAAATGACACGTTAAAGTTAGCCAAGGCCTTTAGAGTAAAAATGAAACCTTGTATAGACCAATGACATGCTCAGTTTGGTCTCTAGGGTGAAAAGATCCGGGGTAGGTATGGTCAATATTGGCGTCTGGCTATCCAAATTGGGGGTAGGGGTCGATTAAATATTTTCTTGGCTTACGTTCACATATTTCAGTATAAATAAAGATTCAGGCATGTAGTAGATACCCTAAGCATTAGTTTGAGCTATAATATACCTCAATGGCATGTCTGGGCGGTGCTGGGGGAAGATTTTCACTATAATTGATATTTGCCTTTATGTTGGTTTTCTTGGCTTTTATGATGGTTTTTCGTGATTTCCGCTTAATGAGGCACCTAATTATGTTGGAAAACACATGTTAAAGTTAGCCAAGGCCTTTACAGTAAAAATGACACCTTGTAAAGACCAATGACATGCTCAGTTTGGTCTCTAGGGTGAAAAGATCCGGGGTAGGTATGGTCAATATTGACGTCTGGCGATCCAAATTAGGAGTAGGGGTCGATGAAATATTTTTTTGGCTTACGTTCACATGTTTCAGTATAAATAAAAATTCAGGCATGTATTAGACATCCTAAGCACCAGTTTTAGCTATAACATACCTCAATGGCATATCTGGGCGGTGCTGGGGGAAGATTTTTACTATAATTGATATTTGCCTTTATGTTGGTTTTCTTGCCGTTTTTATGTTTTTTCGTGTTTTCCGCCTAAAGAGGCACCTATTTATGTTGTAAATGACACGTTAAAGTTAGCCAAGGCCTTTATGGTAAAAATGAAACCTTGTATAGACCAATGACATGCTCAGTTTGGTCTCTAGGGTGAAAAGATCCGGGGTAGGTATGGTCAATATTGGCGTCTGGCTATCCAAATTGGGGGTAGGGGTCGATTAAATATTTTCTTGGCTTACGTTCACATATTTCAGTATAAATAAAGATTCGGGCATATAGTAGACAACCTAAGCATTAGTTTGAGCTATAATATACCTCAATGGCATGTCTGGGCGCTGCTGGGGGAAGATTTTCACTATAATTGATATTTGCCTTTATGTTGGTTTTCCTGGCTTTTATGATGGTTTTTCGTGTTTCCCGCTTAATGAGGCACCTATTTATGTTAGAAATGACACGTTAAAGTTAGCCAAGGACTTTACGGTAAAAATGACACCTTGTATAGACCAATGACATGCTCAGTTTGGTCTCTAGGGTGAAAAGATCCGGGGTAGGTATGGTCAATATTGACGTCTGGCGATCCAAATTAGGAGTAGGGGTCGATGAAATATTTTTTTGGCTTACGTTCACATGTTTCAGTATAAATAAAAATTCAGGCATGTAGTAGACACCCTAAGCATTAGTTTGAGCTATAACATACCTCAATGGCATATCTGGGCGGTGCTGGGGGGAGATTTTTACTATAATTGATATTTGCCTTTATGTTGGTTTTCTTGCCGTTTTTATGTTTTTTCGTGTTTTCCGCCTTAAGAGGCACCTATTTATGTTGGAAAACACATGTTAAAGTTAGCCAAGGCCTTTAGGGTAAAAATGACACCTTGAATAGACCAATGACAGGCTCAGTTTTGTCTCTAGGGTGAAAAGATCCGGGGTAGGTATGGTCAATATTGGCGTCTGGCTTTCCAAATTGGGGGTAGGGGTCGATTAAATATTTTCTTGGCTTACGTTCGCATATTTCAGTATAAATAAAGATTCAGGCATGTAGTAGACACCCTAAGCATTAGTTTGAGCTATAATATACCTCAATGGCATGTCTGGGCGGTGCTGGGGGAAGATTGTTGCTATAATTGATATTTGCCTTTATGTTGGTTTTCTTGCCGTTTTCATGGTTTTTCGTGTTTTCCGCCTAAAGAGGCACCTATTTATGTTGGAAATGACACGTTAAAGTTAGCCAAGGCCTTTACAGTAAAAATGACACCTTGTATAGACCAATGACATGCTCAGTTTGGTCTCTAGGGTGAAAAGATCCGGGGTAGGTATGGTCAATATTGGCGTCTGGCTATCCAAATTGGGGGTAGGGTCGATATAATATTTTCTTGGCTTACTTTCACATATTTCAGTATAAATAAAGATTCAGGCATGTAGTAGACACCCTAAGCATTAGTTTGAGTTATAATATACCTCAAAGGCATGTCTGGGCGGTGCTGGGGAAAGATTTTCAGTATAATTGATATTTGCCTTTAAGTTGGTTTTCTTGGTTTTTATGATGGTTTTTCGTGTTTTCCGCCTAATTAGGGACCTATTTAAGTTGGAAATGACACGTTAAAGTTAGCCAAGGCCTTTACAGTAAAAATGACACCTTGTAAAGACCAATGACATGCTCAGTTTTGTCTCTAGGGTGAAAAGATCCGGGGTAGGTATGGTCAATATTGGCGTCTGGCTATCCAAATTGGGGGTAGGGGTCGATTGAATATTTTCTTGGCTTACGTTCACATATTTCAGTATAAATAAAGATTCAGGCATGTAGTAGACACCCTAAGCATTAGTTTGAGCTATAATACACCTCAATGGCATGTCTGTGCGATGCTGGGGGAAGATTTTCAGTATAATTGATATTTGCCTTTTGGTTGGTTTTCTTGGCTTTTATGATGGTTTTTCGTGTTTCCCGCTTAATTAGGCACCTATTTATGTTGAAAAACACATGTTAAAGTTAGCAAAGGCCTGTACGATAAAAATGACACCTTGTTAAGACCAATGACATGCTCAGTTTTGTCTCTAGGGTAAAAAGATCCGTGGTAGGTATGGTCAATATTGGCGTCTGTCTATCCAAATTGGGGGTAGGGGTCGATTAAATATTTTCTTGGCTTACTTTCACATATTTCAGTATAAATAAAGAATTAGGCATGTAGTAGACACCCTAAGCATTAGTTTGAGCTATTATATACCTCAATGGCATGTCTGGGCGGTGCTGGGGGAAGATTTTTACTATAATTGATATTTGCCTTTATGTTGGTTTTCTTGCCGTTTTCATGGTTTTTCGTGTTTTCCGCCTAAAGAGGCACCTATTTATGTTGGAAATGACACGTTAAAGTTAGCCAAGGCCTTTACGGTAAAAATGACACCTTGTAAAGACCAATGACATGCTCAGTTTTGTCTCTAAGGTGAAAAGACCCGGGGTAGGTATAGTCAATATTGGCGTCTGGCTATCCAAATTGGGGGTAGGGGTCGATTAAATATTTTGTTGGCTTACGTTCACATATTTCAGTATAAATGAAAATTCAGGCATGTAGTAGACACCCTAAGCATTAGTTTGAGCTATAATATACTTCAATGGCATGTCTGGGCGGTGCTGGGGGAAGATTTTCAGTATAATTGATATTTGCCTTAATATTGGTATTCTTGGATTTTATGATGGTTTTTCGTGTTTCCCGCTTAATGAGGCACCTATTTATGTTGGAAATGACACGTTAAAGTTAGCCAAGGCCTTTACGGTAAAAATGACACCTTGTATAGACCAATGACATGCTCAGTTTGGTCTCTATGGTGAAAAGATTCGGGGTAGGTATGATCAATATTGACGTCTGGCTATCCAAATTGGGGGTAGGGGTCGATTAAATATTTTGTTGGCTTACGTTCACATATTTCAGTATAAATAAAGATTCAGGCATGTAGTAGACACCCTACGCATTAGTTTGAGCTATAATATACCTCAATGGCATGTCTGGGCGGTGCTGGGAGGAGATTTTCATTATAATTGATATTTACCTTTATGTTGGTTTTCTTGGCTTTTATGATGGGTTTTCGTGTTTTCCGCTTAATTAGGCACATATTTATGTTGGAAATGACACGTTAAAGTTAGCCAAGGACTTTACGATAAAAATAACACCTTGTATAGACCAATGACATGCTCAGTTTGGTCTCTATGGTGAAAAGATCCGGGGTAGGTATGGTCAATATTGACGTCTGGCTATCCAAATTGGGGGTAGGGGTCGATTAAATATTTTGTTGGCTTACGTTCACATGTTTCAGTATAAATAAAAAAATCAGGCATATAGTAGGCACCCTAAGCATTAGTTTGAGCTATAACATACCTCAATGGCATATCTGGGCGGTGCTGGGTGAAGATTTTTACTATAATTGATATTTGCCTTTATGTTGGTTTTCTTGCCGTTTTTATGGTTTTTCGTGCTTTCCGCCTAATGAGGCACCTATTTATGTTGGAAAACACATGTTAAAGTTAGCCAAGGCCTTTACAGTAAAAATGACACCTTGTATAGACCAATGACATGCTCAGTTTTGTCTCTAGGGTGAAAAGATCCGGGGTAGGTATGGTCAATATTGGCGTCTGGCTATCCAAATTGGGGGTAGGGGTCGATGAAATATTTTTTTGGCTTACATTCGCATATTTCAGTATAAATTAAGATTCAGGCATGTAGAAGACATCATAAGCATAAGTTTGAGCTATAACATACCTCAATGGCATGTCTGGGCGGTGCTAGAGGGAAGATTTTCACTATAATTGATATTTGCCTTTATGTTGGTTTTCTTGGCTTTTATGATGGTTTTTCGTGTTGTCCGCTTAATGAGGCACCTAGTTATGTTGGAAAACACATGTTAAAGTTAGCCAAGGCCTTTACGGTAAAAATTACACCTTGTATAGACCAATGACATGCTCAGTTTGGTCTCTATGGTGAAAAGATCCGGGGTAGGTATGGTCAATATTGGCGTCTGGAGATCCAAATTGGGAGTAGGGGTCGATTAAATATTTTGTTGGCTTACGTTCACATATTTCAGTATAAATAAAGATTCAGGCATGTAGTAGACACCCTAAGCATTAGTTTGAGCTATATTATACCTCAATGGTATGTCTGGGCGGTGATGGCGGAAGATTTTCACAATAATTGATATTTACCTTTATGTTGGTATTCTTGGCTTTTATGATGGTTTTTCGTGTTTCCCGCTTAATGAGGCACCTATTTATGTTGGAAATGACACGTTAAAGTTAGCCAAGGCCTTTACTGTAAAAATGACACCTTGTATAGACCAATGACTTGCTCAGTTTGGTCTCTATGGTGAAAAGATTCGGGGTAGGTATGGTCAATATTGGCGACTGGCTATCCAAATTGGGGGTAGGGGTCGATTAAATATTTTCTTGGCTTACGTTCACATATTTCAGTATAAATAAAGATTCAGGCATGTAGTAGACACCCTACGCAGTAGTGTGAGCTATAATATACCTCAATGGCATGTCTGGGCGGTGCTGGGGGGAGATTTTCACTATAATTGATATTTACCTTTATGTTGGTTTTCTTGGCTTTTATGATAGTTTTTCGTGTTTTTCGCTTAATGAGGCATATATTTATGTTGGAAATGACACGTTAAAGTTAGCCAAGGACTTTACGGTAAAAATGACACCTTGTATAGACCAATGACATGCTCAGTTTGGTCTCTATGGTGAAAAGATCTGGGGTAGGTATGGTCAATATTGGCGTCTGGCTATCCAAATTGGGGGTAGGGGTCGATTAAATGTTTTCTTGGCTTACGTTCACATATTTCAGTATAAATGAAGATTCAGGCATATAGTAGGCACCCTAAGCATTAGTTATAAAATACCTCAATGTCATATCTGGGCGGTGCTGGGGGAAGATTTTTACTATAATTGATATTTGCCTTTATGTTGGTTTTCTTGCCGTTTTTATGGTTTTTCGTGCTTTCCGCCTAATGAGGCACCTATTTATGTTGGAAAACACATGTTAAAGTTGGCCAAGGCCTTTACAGTAAAAATGACACCTTGTATAGACCAATGACATGCTCACTTTTGTCTCTAGGGTGAAAAGATCCGGGGTAGGTATGGTCAATATTGGCGTCTGGCTATCCAAATTGGGGGTAGGGGTCGATGAAATATTTTTTTGGCTTACATTCGCATATTTCAGTTTAAATGAAGATTCAGGTTTGAAGTAGACACCCTAATCATTAGTTTGAGCGATAACATACCTCAATGGCATGTCTGGGCGGTGCTGGGGGAAGATTTTCACTATAATTGATATTTGCCTTTATGTTGGTTTTCTTGGCTTTTATGATGGTTTTTCGTGTTTTCCGCTTAATGAGGCGCCTAATTATGTTGGAAAACACATGTTAAAGTTAGCCAAGGCCTTTACGGTAAAAATGACACCTTGTAAAGACCAATGACATGCTCAGTTTTGTCTCTAGGGTGAAAAGATCCGGGGTAGTTATGGTCAATATTGGCGTCTGGCGATCCAAATTGGGAGTAGGGGTCGATGAAATATTTTTTTGGCTTACGTTCACATGTTTCAGTATAAATAAAAATTCAGGCATGTATTAGACATCCTAAGCATAAGTTTGAGCTATAATATACCTCAATGGCATGTCTGGGCGGTGCTGGGGGAAGATTTTTACTATAATTGATATTTGCCTTTATGTTGGTTTTCTTGCCGTTTTTATGGTTTTTCGTGTTTTCCGCCTAAAGAGGCACCTATTTATGTTGGAAATGACACGTTAAAGTTAGCCAAGACCTTTATGGTAAAAATGACACCTTGTATAGACCAATGACATGCTCAGTTTGGTCTCTAGGGTGAAAAGATCCGGGGTAGGTATGGTCAATATTGGCGTCTGGCTATCCAAATTGGGGGTAGGGGTCGATTAAATATTTTCTTGGCTTACGTTCACATATTTCAGTATAAATAAAGATTCAGGCATGTAGTAGACACCCTAAGCATTAGTTTGAGCTATAATATACCTCAATGGCATGTCTGGGCGGTGATGGGGAAGATTTTCACTATAATTGATATTTGCCTTTAGGTTGGTTTTCTTGGCTTTTATGATGGTTTTTCGTGTTTTCCGCTTAATGAGGCACCTAATTATGTTGGAAAACACATGTTAAAGTTAGACAAGGCCTTTAGGGTAAAAATGACACCTGGTATAGACCAATGACATGCTCAGTTTGGTCTCTATGGTGAAAAGATCCGGGGTAGGTATGGTCAATATTGGCGTCTGGCTATCCAAATTGGGGGTAGGGGTCGATGACATATTTTTTGGCTTACATTCGCATATTTCAGTTTAAATGAAGATTCAGGCATGTAGTAAACACCCTAATCATTAGTTTGAGCTATAACATACCTCAATGGCATGTCTGGGCGATGCTGGGGGAAGATTTTCACTATAATTGATATTTGCCTTTAGGTTGGTTTTCTTGGCTTTTATGATGGTTTTTCGTGTTTCCCGCTTAATGAGGCATCTATTTATGTTGAAAAACACATGTTAAAGTTAGCCAAGGCCTTTACGGTAAAAATGACACCTTGTAAAGACCAATGACATACTCAGTTTTGTCTCTAGGGTGAAAAGATCTGGGGTAGGTATGGTCAATATTGGCGTCTGGCGTTCCAAATTGGGAGTAAGGGTGGATAAAATATTTTGTTGGCCTACGTTCACATATTTCAGTAAAAATGACGATTCAGGCATATAGTAGACACCCTAAGCATTAGTTTGAGCTATAACATACCTCAATGGCATATCTGGGCGGTGCTGGGGGAAGATTTTTACTATAATTGATATTTGCCTTTATGTTGGTTTTCTTGCAGTTTTATGGTTTTTCGTGCTTTCCGCCTAATAAGGCACCTATTTATGTTAGAAAACACATGTTAAAGTTAGCCAAGGCCTTTACAGTAAAAATGACACCTTGTATAGACCAATGAGATGCTCAGTTTTGTCTCTAGGGTGAAAAGATCCGGGGTAGGTATGGTCAATATTGGCGTCTGGCTATCCAAATTGGGGGTAGGGGTCGATGAAATATTTTTTTGGCTTACATTCGCATATTTCAGTATAAATGAAGATTCAGGCATGTAGTAGACATCCTAAGCATAAGTTTGAGCTATGACATACCTCAATGGCATGTCTGGGCGGTGCTGGGGGAAGATTTTCACTATAATTGATATTTGCCTTTATGTTGGTTTTCTTGGCTTTTATGATGGTTTTTCGTGTTTTCCGCTTAATGAGGCACCTAATTATGTTGGAAAACACATGTTAAAGTTAGCCAAGGCCTTTACGGTAAAAATTACACCTGGTATAGACCAATGACATGCTCAGTTTGGTCTCTATGGTGAATAGATCCGGGGTAGGTATGGTCAATATTGGCGTCTGGAGATCCAAATTGGGAGTAGGGGTCGATTAAATATTTTGTTGGCTTACGTTCACATATTTCAGTATAAATAAAGATTCAGGCATGTAGTAAACACCCTAATCATTAGTTTGAGCTATAACATACCTCAATGGCATGTCTGGGCGATGCTGGGGGAAGATTTTCACTATAATTGATATTTGCCTTTAGGTTGGTTTTCTTGGCTTTTATGATGGTTTTTCGTGTTTCCCGCTTAATGAGGCACCTATTTATGTTGAAAAACGCATGTTAAAGTTAGCCAAGGCCTTTACGGTAAAAATGACACCCTGTAAAGACCAATGACATACTCAGTTTTGTCTCTAGGGTGAAAAGATCTCGGGTAGGTATGGTCAATATTGGCGTCTGGCGTTCCAAATTGGGAGTAAGGGTGGATAAAATATTTTGTTGGCCTACGTTCACATATTTCAGTAAAAATGACGATTCAGGCATATAGTAGACACCCTAAGCATTAGTTTGAGCTATAACATACCTCAATGGCATATCTGGGCGGAGCTGGGGGAAAATTTTTACTATAATTGATATTTGCCTTTATGTTGGTTTTCTTGCAGTTTTATGGTTTTTCGTGCTTTCCGCCTAATAAGGCACCTATTTATGTTAGAAAACACATGTTAAAGTTAGCCAAGGCCTTTACAGTAAAAATGACACCTTGTATAGACCAATGAGATGCTCAGTTTTGTCTCTAGGGTGAAAAGATCCGGGGTAGGTATGGTCAATATTGGCGTCTGGCTATCCAAATTTGGGGTAGGGGTCGATGAAATATTTTTTTGGCTTACATTCGCATATTTCAGTATAAATGAAGATTCAGGCATGTAGTAGACATCCTAAGCATAAGTTTGAGCTATAACATACCTCAATGGCATGTCTGGGCGATGCTGGGGGAAGATTTTCACTATAATTGATATGTGCCTTTAGGTTGGTTTTCTTGGCTTTTATGATGGTTTTTCGTGTTTCCCGCTTAATGAGGCACCTATTTATGTTGAAAAACACATGTTAAAGTTAGCCAAGGCCTTTACAGTAAAAGTGACACCTTGTAAAGACCAATGACATGCTCAGTTTTGTCTCTAGGGTGAAAAGATCCGGGGTAGGTATGGTCAATATTGGCGTCTGGCTATCCAAATTGGGGGTAGGGGTCGATGACATATTTTTTTGGCTTACATTCGCATATTTCAGCATAAATAAAGATTCAGGCATGTAGTAGACACCCTACGCAGTAGTTTGAGCTATAATATACCTCAATGGCATGTCTGGGCGGTGCTGGGGGGGGGGGGAGAATTTCACTATAATTGATATTTACCTTTATGTTGGTTTTCTTGGCTTTTATGATGGTTTTTAGTGTTTTCCGCTTAATGAGACACCTATTTATGTTGGAAATGACATGTTAGAGTTAGCCAAGGACTTTACGGTAAAAATGACACCTTGTATAGACCAATGACATGCTCAGTTTGGTCTCTATGGTGAAAAGATCCGGGGTAGATATGGTCAATATTGACGTCTGGCTATCCAAATTGGGGGTAGGGGTCGATTAAATATTTTGTTGGCTTACGTTCACATGTTTCAGTATAAATAAAAAAATCAGGCATATAGTAGGCACCCTAAGCATTAGTTTGAGCTATAAGATACCTCAATGTCATATCTGGGCGGTGCTGGGGGAAGATTTTTACTATAATTGATATTTGCCTTTATGTTGGTTTTCTTGCCGTTTTTATGGTTTTTCGTGTTTTCCGCCTAAAGAGGCAACTATTTATGTTGGAAATGACACGTTAAAGTTAGCCAAGGCCTTTATGGTAAAAATGACACCTTGTATAGACCAATGACATGCTCAGTTTTGTCTCTAGGGTGAAAAGATCCGGGGTAGGTATGGTCAATATTGGCGTCTGGCGATCCAAATTGGGGGTAGGGGTCCATGAAATATTTTTTTGACTTACGTTCACATGTTTCAGTATAAATCAAGATTCAGGCATGTATTAGACATCCTAAGCATAAGTTTGGGCTATAACATACCTCAATGGCATATCTGGGCGGTGCTGGGGGAAGATTTTTACTATAGTTGATATTTGCCTTTATGTTGGTTTTCTTGCCGTTTTTATGGTTTTTCGTGTTTTCCGCCTAAAGAGGCAACTATTTATGTTGGAAATGACACGTTAAAGTTAGCCAAGGCCTTTATGGTAAAAATGACACCTTGTATAGACCAATGACATGCTCAGTTTTGTCTCTAGGGTGAAAAGATCCGGGGTAGGTATGGTCAATATTGGCGTCTGGCTATCCAAATTGGGGGTAGGGGTCGATGAAATATTTTCTTGGCTTACGTTCACATATTTCAGTATAAATACAGATTCAGGCATGTAGTAGACATCCTAAGCATAAGTTTGAGCTATAACATACCTCAATGGCATGTCTGGGCGGTGCTGGGGGAAGATTTTCACTATAATTGATATTTGCCTTTATGTTGGTTTTCTTGGCTTTTATGATGGTTTTTCGTGTTTTCCGCTTAATGAGGCACCTAATTATGTTGGAAAACACATGTTAAAGTTAGCCAAGGCCTTTACGGTAAAAATGACACCTGGTATAGACCAATGACATGATCAGTTTGGTCTCTATGGTGAAAAGATCCGGGGTAGGTATGGTCAATATTGGCGTCTGGAGATCCAAATTGGGAGTAGGGGTCGATTAAATATTTTGTTGGCTTACGTTCACATATTTCAGTATAAATAAAGATTCAGGCATGTAGTAGACACCCTAAGCATTAGTTTGAGCTATAACATACCTCAATGGCATGTCTGGGCGATGCTGGGGGAAGATTTTCACTATAATTGATATGTGCCTTTAGGTTGGTTTTCTTGGCTTTTATGATGGTTTTTCGTGTTTCCCGCTTAATGAGGCACCTATTTATGTTGAAAAACACATGTTAAAGTTACCCAAGGCCTTTACGGTAAAAATGACACCTTGTAAAGACCAATGACATGCTCAGTTTTGTCTCTAGGGTGAAAAGATCTTGGGTAGGTATGGTCAATATTGGCGTCTGGCGTTCCAAATTGGGAGTAAGGGTGGATAAAATATTTTGTTGGCCTACGTTCACATATTTCAGTATAAATGACGATTCAGGCATATAGTAGACACCCTAAGCATTAGTTTGAGCTATAACATACCTCAATTGCATATATGGGCGGTGCTGGGGGAAGATTTTTACTATAATTGATATTTGCCTTTATGTTGGTTTTCTTGCCGTTTTTATGGTTTTTCGTGCTTTCCGCCTAATGCGGCACCTATTTATGTTGGAAAACACATGTTAAAGTTAGCCAAGGCCTTTACGGTAAAAATGACACCTTGTATAGACCAATGACATGCTCAGTTTTGTCCCTAGGGTGAAAAGATCCGGGGTAGGTATGGTCGATATTGGCGTCTGGCTATCCAAATTGGGGGTAGGGGTCGATGAAATATTTTTTTGGCTTACATTCGCATATTTCAGCATAAATAAAGATTCAGGCATGTAGTAGACACCCTAAGCATTAGTTTGAGCTATAACATACCTCAATGGCATGTCTGGGCGGTGCTGGGGGAAGATTTTCACTATAATTGATATTTGCCTTTATGTTGGTTTTCTTGGCTTTTATGATGGTTTTTCGTGTTTCCCGCTTAATGAGGCACCTATTTATGTTGAAAAACACATGTTAAAGTTAGCCAAGGCCTTTACAGTAAAAGTGACACCTTGTAAAGACCAATGACATGCTCAGTTTTGTCTCTAGGGTGAAAAGATCCGGGGTAGGTATGGTCAATATTGGCGTCTGGCTATCCAAATTGGGGGTAGGGGTCGATGAATAATTTTTTGGCTTACATTCGCATATCTCAGCATAAATAAAGATTCAGGCATGTAGTAGACACCCTATGCAGTAGTTTGAGCTATAATATACCTCAATGGCATGTCTGGGCGGTGCTGGGGGGGGGGGGGGAGAGAATTTCACTATAATTGATATTTACCTTTATGTTGGTTTTCTTGGCTTTTATGATGGTTTTTAGTGTTTTCCGCTTAATGAGGCACCTATTAATGTTGGAAATGACACGTTAGAGTTAGCCAAGGACTTTACGGTAAAATGACACCTTGTATAGACCAATGACATGCTCAGTTTTGTCTCTATGGTGAAAAGATCCGGGGTAGATATGGTCAATATTGACGTCTGGCTATCCAAATTGGGGGTAGGGGTCGATTAAATATTTTGCTGGCTTACGTTCACATGTTTCAGTATAAATAAAAAAAAATCAGGCATATAGTAGGCACCCTAAGCATTAGTTTGAGCTATAAAATACCTCAATGTCATATCTGGGCGGTGCTGGGGGGAAGATTTTTACTATAATTGATATTTGCCTTTATGTTGGTTTTCTTGCCGATTTTATGGTTTTTCGTGCTTTCCGCCTAATGAGGCACCTATTTATGTTGGAAAACACATGTTAAAGTTAGCCAAGGCCTTTACGGTAAAAATGACACCTTGTAAAGACCAATGACATGCTCAGTTTTGTCTCTAGGGTGAAAAGATCCGGGGTAGGTATGGTCAATATTGACGTCTGGCTATCCAAATTGGGGGTAGGGGTCGATTAAATATTTTGCTGGCTTACGTTCACATGTTTCAGTATAAATCAAGATTCAGGCATGTATTACACATCCTAAGCATAAGTTTGGGCTATAACATACCTCAATGGCATATCTGGGCGGTGCTGGGGGAAGATTTTTACTATAATTGATATTTGCCTTTATGTTGGTTTTCTTGCCGTTTTTATGGTTTTTCGTGTTTTCCGCCTAAAGAGGCAACTATTTATGTTGGAAATGACACGTTAAAGTTAGCCAAGGCCTTTATGGTAAAAATGACACCTTGTATAGACCAATGACATGCTCAGTTTTGTCTCTAGGGTGAAAAGATCCGGGGTAGGTATGGTCGATATTGGCGTCTGGCTATCCAAATTGGGTGTAGGGGTCGATGAAATATTTTCTTGGCTTACGTTCACATATTTCAGTATAAATAAAGATTCAGGCATGTAGTAGACACCCTACGCAGTAGTTTGAGCTATAATATACCTCAATGGCATGTCTGGGCGGTGCTGGGGGGGGGGGGATTTTCACTATAATTGATATTTACTTTTATGTTGGTTTTCTTGGCTTTTATGATGGTTTTTCGTGTTTTCCGCTTAATGAGGCACCTATTTATGTTGGAAATGACACGTTAAAGTTAGCCAAGGACTTTACGGTAAAAATGACACCTGGTATAGACCAATGACATGATCAGTTTGGTCTCTATGGTGAAAAGATCCGGGGTAGGTATGGTCAATATTGGCGTCTAGCTATCCAAATTGGAAGTAGGGGTCGGTTAAATATTTTGTTGGCTTTCGTTCACATATTTCAGTATAAATAAAGATTCAGGCATGTAGTAGACACCCTAAGCATTAGTTTGAGCTATAATATACCTCAATGGTATGTCTGGGCGGTGATGGGGGAAGATTTTTACAATAATTGATATTTACCTTTATGTTGGTATTCTTGGCTTTTATGATGGTTTTTCGTGTTTTCCGCTTAATGAAGCACCTATTAATTTATGTTGGAAATGACACGTTAAAGTTAGCCAAGGCCTTTACGGTAAAAATGACACCTTGTATAGACCAATGACATGCTCAGTTTGGTCTCTATGGTGAAAAGATCCGGGGTAGGTATGGTCAATATTGACGTCTGGCTATCCAAATTTGGGGTAGGGGTCGATTAAATATTTTGTTGGCTTACGTTCACATGTTTCAGTATAAATAAAAAATCAGGCATATAGTAGACACCCTAAGCATTAGTTTGAGCTATAACATACCTCAATGGCATATCTGGGCGGTGCTGGGGGAAGATTTTTACTATAATTGATATTTGCCTTTATGTTGGTTTTCTTTGCTTTTATGATGGTTTTTCGTGCTTTCCGCCTAATGAGGGACCTATTTATGTTAGAAAACACATGTTAAAGTTAGCCAAGGCCTTTACAGTAAAAATGACACCTTGTATAGACCAATGACATGCTCAGTTTTGTCTCTAGGGTGAAAAGATCCGGGGTAGGTATGGTCAATATGTGCGTCTGGCTATCCAAATTGGGGGTAGGGGTCGATGAAATATTTTTTTGGCTTACATTCGCATATTTCAGTTTAAATGAAGATTCAGGCATGTAGTAAACACCCTTATCATTAGTTTGAGCTATAACATACCTCAATGGCATGTCTGGGCGATGCTGGGGGAAGATTTTCACTATAATTGATATTTTCCTTTAGGTTGGTTTTCTTGGCTTTTATGATGGTTTTTCGTGTTTCCCGCTTAATGATGCACCTATTTATGTTGGAAAACCCATGTAAAAGTTAGCCAAAGCCTTTACGGTAAAAATGACACCTTGTATAGACCTATGACATGCTCAATGGAAATTAACCAAATTTGTATTGTTTCGCTCCGGATATTTCCGGACTTGTACCACCGGTCTGGGGGAATTTAATGAGATTTTCAATAAAAATCCGGATATATCCGGACTTTCAAACCCGGTAAAAGGTAAACCAACGAAGTTATTACTATAACCACTGCGTATAATTACACTCTTTTTTTACCAGTCTGATGGAACTTGAGATTACCACCCATAATGCGGTTAATATATCCGGATATTCAACGGAGGTCATAGGGAATATTGCGAAATGATTATCGTATCACTTCCGATATTCAGGACAGAATATTTAGGCGGTCTAAGTACACTTATTGAGATTTCTTTCTTAAACTTGTATTTGTCTTGGCATTTATCTTGGTCAAATAAAAACCTGCAAAATTGCTTTGATACCACTCCGGATATTTCCGGACTTCTTTATCCGGTCGGAGGAAATTATTGAGATTTCCACCTATAATACGCATACGTCTGGACTTTCGTCCTCAATCAAAGGGGAACAAACGAAATTGTGTTAGTAGTTTACCACTCTGATTATTTCCAGACTTCTTTCATCGATCTGAAGAAATCAATTGAAATTTCCACCCATGATCCGGTCATATCTGAATATTTATTTGAAGTGAAAGGAAATCTAGCAAAATTGTTATTGAACTACTCCAGACTACTTTCGCTGGTCTGAAGGAACTAATTGAGATATGCATTGGTAATCCGTATATTTCCGGACTTTCGTTCATGGTCAAAGATAGAGAAAACGACGAAATAGTCATTATACCACTTCTTTCGTCGGTCCGAATCAACTTATTGGGATTTCAATCCATAATCCGGATATGTCCGGACTTTCATCCATCGGAACATAGAGTAATGTTAATTCAATTCACCAGGATATTTCAAAACTTCTGTCACTTATGAGATTTACAACTACCATAAGTTGTCATTAAAGGCTAATACACACAATCTAAATCCAATCAAACCAGGGTTTAATTATTTTATTATATGGCTATAAATGTTTCGCCATGTCATTTGGTAAAAAGAAAGGAAATTATTTTTGATGAAATATTTTATTTGTTGAGGCAAAAATTACGAGAGGTGATTATAAGGCTTGGACTATCGTCCATGTACCTAAATATATATTTTTTTTAATTTCTTCTTGTTTTCGGTGTATTTGGTCTCTTCTTTTTTTTTGGGGGGGGGGGGGGCATATTTGTTTTTTATGACCTTATTGAAACTGTAGACTTATGAAAATTATCAAGTGTATTCAAAAGAACTTAGTGGCAATAGTGGCAATAAAGCATAATCTGGATTTGTCCAGACTTTTATCTCCAGTCCAATGGAAATTAACAAAATTTGTATTGTTTCGCTCCGGATATTTCCGGACTTGTACCACCGGTCTGAGGGAATTTGATAAGATTTTCACAAAAAATCCGGAAATATCCGGACTTTCAAACCCGGTAAAAGGTAAACCAACGAAGTTATTACTATAACCACTGCGTATAATTACACTCTTTTTTTACCAGTCTGAGGGAACTTGAGATTACCACCCATAATGCGGTTATGTCCGGATATTCAACGGAGGTCATAGGGAATATTGCGAAATGATTATCGTATCACTTCCGATATTCAGGACAGAATATTTAGGCGGTCTAAGTACACTTATTGAGATTTCTTTCTTAAACTCGTATTTGTCTTGGCAGTTATCTTGGTCAAATAAAAACCTGCAAAATTGCTTTTATACCACTCCGGATATTTCCGGACTTCTTTATCTGGTCGGAGGGAATTATTGAGATTTCCACCTATAATACGCATACGTCTGGACTTTCGTCCTCAATCAAAGGGGAACAAACGAAATTGTGTTAGTAGTTTACCACTCTGATTATTTCCAGACTTCTTTCATCGATCTGAAGAAATCAATTGAAATTTCCACCCATGATCCGGTCCTATCTGAATATTTATTTGAAGTGAAAGGAAATCTAGCAAAATTGTTATTGAACTACTCCAGACTACTTTCGCTGGTCTGAAGGAACTAATTGAGATATGCATATGTAATCCGTATATTTCCGGACTTTCGTTCATGGTCAAAGATAGAGAAAACGACGAAATAGTCATTATACCACTTCTTTCGTCGGTCCGAATCAACTTATTTGGGATTTCAATCCATAATCTAGATATGTCCGGACTTTCATCCATCGGAACATAGAGTAATGTTAATTCAATTCACCAGGATATTTCAAAACTTCTGTCACTTATGAGATTTACAACTACCATAAGTTGTCATTAAAGGCTAATACACACAATCTAAATCCAATCAAACCAGGGTTTAATTATTTTATTATATGGCTATAAATATTTCGCCATGTCATTTGGTAAAAAGAAAGGAAATTATTTTTGATGAAATATTTTATTCATTGAGGCAAAAATTACGAGAGGTGATTATAAGGCTTGGACTATCGTCCATGTACCTAAATATATAATTTTTTTTTAATTTCTTCTTGTTTTCGGTGTATTTGGTCTCTTCTTTTTTTTTTGGGGGGGGGGGGAGGGGGGGAATTTGTTTTTTATGACCTTATTGAAAATGTAGACTCATGAAAATTATCAAGTGTATGCAAAAGAACTAAGTGGCAATAGTGGCAATAAAGCATAATCTGGATTTGTCCAGACTTTTATCTCCGGTCCAATGGAAATTAACAAAATTTGTATTGTTTCGCTCCGGATATTTCCGGACTTGTACCACCGGTCTGAGGGAATTTGATAAGATTTTCACCAAAAATCCGGAAATATCCGGACTTTCAAACCCGGTAAAAGTAAACCAACGAAGTTATTACTATAACCACTGCGTATAATTACACTCTTTTTTTACCAGTCTGAGGGAACTTGAGATTACCACCCATAATGCGGTTAATATATCCGGATATTCAACGGAGGTCATAGGGAATATTGCGAAATGATTATCGTATCACTTCCGATATTCAGGACAGAATATTTAGACGGTCTAAGTACACTTATTGAGATTTCTTTCCTAAACTCGTATTTGTCTTGGCATTAATCTTGGTCAAATAAAAACCTGCAAAATTGCTTTTATACCACTCCGGATATTTCCGGACTTCTTTATCCGGTCGGAGGGAATTATTGAGATTTCCACCTATAATACGTATACGTCTGGACTTTCGTCCTCAATCAAAGGGGAACAAACGAAATTGTGTTAGTAGTTTACCACTCTGATTATTTCCAGACTTCTTTCATCGATCTGAAGAAATCAATTGAAATTTCCACCCATGATCCGGTCATATCTGAATATTTATTTGAAGTGAAAGGAAATCTAGCAAAATTGTAATTGTACTACTCCGGACTACTTTCGCTGGTCTGAAGGAACTTATTGAGATATACATAGGTAATTCGTATATTTCCGGACTTTCGTTCATGGTCAAAGATAGAGAAAACGACGAAATAGTCATTATACCACTTCTTTCGTCGGTCCGAATCAACTTATTGGGATTTCAATCCATAATCCGGATATGTCCGGACTTTCATCCATCGGAACCTAGAGTAATGTTAATTCAATTCACCAGGATACTTCAAAACTTCTATCACTATTGAGATTTACTACTACCATAAGTTGTCATTTTAAAGGCTAATACACACAATCTAAATCCAATCAAACCAGAGTTTAATTATTTTATTATATGGCTATAAATGTTTCGCCATGTCATTTGGTAAAAACAAAGGAAATTATTTTTGATGAAATATTTTATTTATTGCGGCAAAAATTACGAGAGGTGAATATAAGGCTTGGACTATCGTCCATGTACCTGAATATAATTTTTCCAAAGTAACACCAATGACGTCGATTTATGACGTCAAGGTTAATTTACTTTTTTTTCCCCATTTTCTCCTCGTTTTCGGTGTATTTGTTTTCTTATTGTTTAGTTAGGGTCACTCCTACATGCAAGAATCGTTTCTTACTATAAATCACTCGAACGTCAGCCAAAAACAATTTAAATCGATCCTACCCGACATACGGATATTTATTACCTCCTGTAGTAGAATTTCATGTTTTTGTGTGTAGTATTGTATTGATATAATTATAGATATATCAGTGTATTTAAAGTGCGAATCCAGCTAGTTCATTTTTACTGTTATATGCGGGTATGTCTATTGTAGAATAGAGGATCATGGGAAAACTGTATTTGTTTATGTTTTGAAAATATTAAGTTAAGTGATTTGAAGATAAGTTTTAACATATATTCATTGTGATATGTCTTTATAATATACAAACATAGCATTAAAGTTCAAATAAGTGTTATAAAAGCATCATAATATAGCATATCGATTATTGAAAGCGATCCATTTTAACTATAGATGCGATGAATTATCACTGTTAGTGCAGTCATTATTAATGTAGAATTTTCAAAGATGCGAGGAATTTTTATTGTAGAATTATGTGGTAAATACACTTGCAACAAACGAAAATACTTAGTTGATGACTTCAGGATTTATGATACATGTATTTTCAAATTGAAATACAAACTCCTCATTCATTCTTCTTCAAATATATAGCTTTTCAAACTTTTAACAAAAGCGATTCTCAAAATGAAAAATTCTAGATCCGCGAATGGATACTACCGCAGAGGTAAAGCCATACACATTTGGGTTATTGTACACGAAATGCATGCTACAATTCATTTTTGTTGATTTTAGACCCTTTGGAACTCTTTGTGGGCTATTTCAGCAACTAGGCAAAATTTCCCCAAACTAGATACACAGTTAGATTCAGCATGTAAACGAATCCCAAATATCTATATTAAAGGACTTTTGTCTATAAATTTGGACCCCACAAAATTGAAAAAGGGACCAAAAATATAAAAAAATGCATGCATCGGATACATTTTTTATTGAAGGCATGACAGTAACAATAGGATGAATATACACAAATATCTTATTCTGGGGGTCTCATTGGGGGTTTCTGATCCCGGATCCCGCTTACTGTTTTGACAGATTCCCGTATTCCGCTTATTGTTTTGTCAGATTCCCGTATCTCGCTTATACTATGCAGTTCTCATTTTTTGTAATCATCCGTGTCCCGCTACTTCATTTCTCGTTTTTCACGACACAATCATTTGACTTTCACCTGTCACGCTTGCAAAAAATAGGCAATCCGGCGTCACGCTTATACCCAAATGCGACCCACTATTTTATTCTATTCTGACTCATATTAAGCCCATTATAAATATATTAAAAAAGTAGCGTGGATTTTTTTTTATCCCTTTTTATCCCGTCTCGTTTCGTTTTTGAGCCATATATAGATGTCGTATGTGACAATGAGACAACTCTCCTTCCGAGTCACACTTTATAAAAGTAGACCATTATACGTCAACATACGGTCTTCAACATGGAGTCTTTGCTCGCACCGAACAGCAAGTTATAAAGGGCTCCAGTGTAAAACCTTTGAAACGGGAAAACAAAGGTTCAATCTTTATTAAGATGTACGTAATTAGTGGTGAAGTGTCATGGAAATGGATAAAAAAAAATAAGGATAAAGATCCCTATACGCTTTATAAGAAACTAAATGGAATACATTTGAAATAAATGTTATTTCTATTGAATTTATTAGAGTGTTTTAAAACCAAACTTTCCTCCGTAAGTAAAATTTTATCAAATCTTTCTCTTACTTTATCTATTGTTTGAGCAAATTGGCTAAATTAAGGCTTTACAGCTAATTTCCTAATGCATGTAAAGCAAAACTTTGGTTGACTTGCTTGCTTTGTTTGTTTAATTGTTTATACAAACTTTGTAAATAAGATTGACATTTTTAAACAATATGAATAGGCATAGTTTAACCTGTATTTTTAATATTTGAATTACATTGGGTGTTATCATAATGATTATCCAATAAAAGAAAAGCAAGCAAGTCAACCAAAAGTCTTAATTGCTCTACATGCTTAAAGAAATGAGCTGTAATAGATAAAAAAAAAATATATATACAGTGAAAATGCACCGCATATACAATACTAATGATTCGCTCCACAGTTAAAATGAAAGAATAGTATCATTATTCGACAGTAAACATGACTAGCATTACGAAATCATCATAGTGGAATTTAGTTAAATATGAAGAAACTGAATGACAAAACATATTCTACGTTATACAACTTTATTAATTGTATTAAAATGAATGTTTTACTGCAACAACATCTCATCTGTTAGTTATAAAGCACCTGCACGATCTGTTCGTGAAATGTCATAAATATTCACCTATTTTGGTATATATTTCACAGCTGGATGGCTTTAGGCGCGATAAAACCCCGCTCGCATCTCTCTTACTTTGTTTTATTTGTATTATGTATTTCTGAACATATACATTTTAACTCATTTTCTTCATTTTCTTCAAAAATTCTAAAAAGTTCGTCTGTTTATTTATCATTCTACATTAGACATTGATAACATATACAGTAAAAATGATATTTTAGGATCCGCACTTTACATACACGGTATATGATGAAAATGAAATGAGCGAACATTGAAGTGATGTTTGGCCTAGAACTAAAATTGTAAAGTTATTGATTTTTTGAAAACGCGCCAAAAACAATTTTTAATCAATCCTACCTTAATATTTCACACTTATAGTACAGTAAAGGGTTAGCTCAACTACTTGTACATTTTATTTTTTAAGGTATGGACTTTGGTTGTTACTAATTAGTTCATCATTTAAGATCATATGTTATATTTTATATACAGAATGTTTAAGACATCTTTTATGACAAAAGTAATATAATAAACAAAACCGATCGTCATTAATATTTTGTTTGTAGAATTATTTATATTGAAACATTTTAAACTGATTGTCGTCATCCTTTTCTTTTATGTTTTTGTTTTATATAAGGCGTTCTGTGAAACATTTGGGTTGAAATGTGTTGCAGGTGGCAATACTATTATCTTATTAGATTTAAGGTGTTTGAACAACTATTTTTTTTTGGGGGGGGGAGGGGGAGATTAAAATGTCCACTAAAAAAACATGCATGATGTTTGAGACAAGCTGACATGGTGACCATCAGTCTGGTCTTTCCGTTCATAAACAACCATAAAACTCAGATTGAGAATTCATCTATTCGTTGCTCAACGTTTCAACTGGGTATACACAATAAACAGGATGAACATTAATTGTGATCTAAGCACCTGCGCTTATTAATTACTGTGATAAGAATATTTTAGATTTTTTTAAACTAATACCATATCTATTTTCCGTACAAAACCTGCATCCATAATTTGCTACTATTTCCCGAAAACAATGTTTCATAACAGAAGAAAAAAATATTCACAATTAAATCAAGCAAAGAATAACACAATAAATAGGATGAACGTTAATTGTGAGCTTATCAATTACTGTGATAAGAATATTTCAGATTTTTTTTCAAATAATACCATATCTATTTTCAGTACAAATCTGCACCCATCATTTGCTAATATTTCCAGAAAACATGTTTTACAACAGAAGAAAAAATAATTTACAATTAAATCAAGCAAAGATTATACAGCTCAAATTAACCCGTTTTAACTATTTTTAAGTTGTATATTTTATAATTTATATTAAACTATAAAATTAAGATTATATATGTACAGGTCATATCAACGCACATTTTTTCTGCGGTCTGTCATTTGTAATTCTGTAATATACTATTCTTGGCACTAAACATATACTGATATAGTTTTTTTTTCAGTTTACAATTAAACTTAAAATTATAATCCGCTTTTAAAATTGATTCGAGATTTCTGTTATCTTGATCTGTAATATATATTTTAGTCTAATCAGTGAACTTGGGCCAAGCTGTGTCAAAGCCAGTCTTGTGTTTGCTGTTGTTTGGTTTTGAGGGTGTAATTGGTTGGGTAACTTCATCCTGATTTGAAGTTGGAGTAGGAGTTTCCACAACAGTAGTCTCGTCAGTACTGAAAAATTAAAAAGAGAAATTTATTAATTGGAAAAAAAATATGTCTAATCTTATAGAAACATAAGTGGGAAAATAAAATAAACTTCCATTTACGGTTCTTATTCCTTTAACCAAAACGTACTTTCATAACTAAAAATTAATAAATCATTTAATTAATTTAAATTTTTCATTTCATTTACAAGGAATAGAATATCAAATATTTTTTTTGAATGGCCCTTATCGGCTTCCGTAAGAAATGTTACAAGAAAATGTTAATATGAATACGAAGAGTACGAACTATAACTTATTAATGTTTTCAAGCATGCTATTTAGTATACGATTTAATCGGTATGTGAGCCGAAAATAGTAACAAAAGAATAATGATCAGCGTTACGAATTTATCAGTATTTGATCGAAAAATAAAAAGTTTTGGATAATGTATGATATTCTATTCCTTGTAAATGAAATGAAAAATTTAAATTAATTAAATGATTTATTAATTTTTAGTTATGAAAGTACGTTTTGGTTAAAGGAATAAGAACCGTAAATGGAAGTTTATTTTATTTTCCCACTTATGTTTCTATAAGATTAGACATATTTTTTTTCCAATTAATAAATTTCTCTTTTTAATTTTTCAGTACTGACGAGACTACTGTTGTGGAAACTCCTACTCCAACTTCAAATCAGGATGAAGTTACCCAACCAATTACACCCTCAAAACCAAACAACAGCAAACACAAGACTGGCTTTGACACAGCTTGGCCCAAGTTCACTGATTAGACTAAAATATATATTACAGATCAAGATAACAGAAATCTCGAATCAATTTTAAAAGTTTAATTGTAAACTGAAAAAAAAACTAAATATTTTGACTATCTAAAAAAGACAGATTATTTCAATCTGTTAATCTCCTGTATTTAGCAAATTACATGGAATTAACTTTTAATCATTGAAATTGTAGTTATTGGAAGTAATTATAATGTTTGAAGATCCTCTTCTAAGAATGTTCACGGAACTTTACCACAAAAACCGACAAAAATACTTAACTGGACCCCTGCTGTTGTTTCAATCTTATCTACACAAAGTGTCGAAGTATCAATCAGCGGGTGGCCAGTTAACAAAAATACTGGACCGAAATTAATAAAATCAATACGGTCCGGACCGTACGCGTATTGTCCAAATACTCATATGGTCACGAGTATATGCATACGGTCCGGACCATACGCGTATTGTTCAAATACTCATGGTCTGGATCAAATTTATTACTTTTTTTTGTAATGATTTTCTGTAATGATTGATAAGTTTGTAGGAGGATATTGAACATGCAATTATCGCAGCATACTGTAGGCTAAAAGGAAGTAATTAAATATAATTTCATCTAGTTTTAGTGGAAACAACATAATGAAAATGGTAAGCGGAGAGTTTGACGCCCGCTAATATGTTTAACACCGTCACACTCTGTATATATATGGATATGAACTAAGTCAGGAACCTGTTGTTCAGTGTCGTTTGTTGCTAACTTGCTAAGTCACATATTTGCTTTTTGATTTATTGTTTTGTGTATAACTGTGGTTAGTTTTTCTCGATTAAATTGTTTAACATTTGTCATTGATGGACCTTTTATTATAGCTGATAAGTGGTATACGCTTTGATCATTGCTGAAAGCCGTAAGGTGAACTTTTGTTCTTAATTTTAGCGTCTTGTAAAGAGTTTCCTCATTAGCAATCTTACCCCATCACTTTATATATATATATAAAGCCTTTTTATGACGTAACAATTGGAAATTTGAAAGAAAAAAACCAAGAATATTACGTATCATTAACGTGATTTAATCAAAAGACAAACGGATGAAATCAAATAAAATATAGGCCATGCGTTCCCAAAAAGGTTCCGTCCTCACCACAACTTTGGATCATGTGCATGAGGGTCTGTTGAGCCGTACCCAGTACTCCATTTCAGATCCGTAGGCTGGATTCTGCCAGGATTTTTGGCCAAGTCGCCTTTAGATACCTTTTAAGGGTTTTGTCACTGCTGAATTAGAAATATAAAAATGTACACTCAATAAATAAGAATGAATCAATGCATACAATTCCCTTTTCTCAAACACCTATTTTGAACAAACAAATAAAATGTGATGTGAAGGTTTAGCATTACGACATGCACTTTAATATGTGACATAAGTATTTTACCTACCATTTTTCTTGGAAGATAAGCAAGATCGTCAGAAAATTTCAATGACCTTCGGTTTTGGAACTCATTTTCTATTGTACCAGTATTAGGTTCAGTTTAAACAGATATATGGAAATCAGTCAATATTTAGTCTGGATACTTTTTTTTATCAATATGAAACAAAGGTCTGTGAATTCGTTCTTGTTAACACGACAATGAATTGAAGATTGTATTGGCATCAAGATAAAAAAAAATATATATTTCGGTATTCTCAAACTGTAACAAGTATCTATCATAGGTCGCTGCTATCAAATTATTTTTGTTAAGTGCGTATTTGCTATTTTGTGTTTTTGCTGACTGCTGAGATGGTAGGACGATGGTTCGAGGAGAAATGCCGCGTAACATCAGTGTTATGACATAACCGTATAACGTTTTTGTATGTAGATTTTTCTATTTCTTGATAAATCAAAATATATTTTTGTAATTAATTACCTTTCACAAAATGCTTCTCTGCATATTAATGTCATAGGAAACGTGCTCCCATTCAGCTGTTAAATCTTTGGTGAAGGATTCCCGAGTGCACTAAGGACTATACAATGCCACTAAGGACTAGAAGGAGTGCTGTAATATGTATTATTTTTACATATGATATTAAATGCATAAATTTCAAATTGTATAGGAAAAATAATCATAAATAAACAAGATATTCAACATTATTTAGACACGTGTCCGTTTTTCTTTGATATGCCGAAAATCGATGAACCGGTTGACACGGTCACCTTTGACACGTGTCTGTTACAATTTTATTTAGATCATGCTGTTAATTATATTTATAAACCATTTATTTGTAAACATCGCATATCTGCTCGGTGTTTGAATATAATACTGATCGATTTTAAAATATTGAGAGACTTCTGATATTTTGTAATATGTTTGATAAACAAGTAATTGAAGATGAATATCATTTTATTTTAGTATGTGAAAAGTATGATGAACTTCAAAAGAAATTTATCAAACCATATTATTTGAGAAAACCTTCAAATTTTAAACTCATACAACTACTATCTTTTCATAATGTAAAGGAACTTAACAATTTGGGGATTTTTTCTGGCATTATGAATGCTTTTAAAATGTGTTATGTTTTAAAATAATCTGCTGTACTGTTATGGGTATACTTACTTATATGAATTTTGACTAATTGTTTAAATGTTAATATATTTCACTGATGTAATTGAATATTTGTAATATTTATAATTCTATAAGCTGTATTGCTTACGAATAAAAGATTATAAATTGTTAAGAAATCTAGAGCGAAAATAAATCTCAGCTTGATTTGACATCTTAGCTTTATCTGTTAATTAACCCCAGCTTCAACATGCGTGATTTATGACAACTTATTGTTTGGTGTGTAAATATTGACACCTCTTTTTAAAAGATGTGATGCTTAAAACAACAAATGTATATACATGTACTTGTTGATATGAAAAGTATGATCTTTTTAAAAATTTTAATTTATATTTTTATTACAATTTCCCAGATTGAGATCATTAACATGCGAAATCTTCGACCATGAAAGAAATACCTAATCAAATTATGTGTTTTCACAAAATATGTTTATATCAGTATGTGTTTAGTGCCAAGAATGTTAGTATCGATATATGGAATATATGTCTTCATAACAAAATTCTCACATTACCAATTTTTGTGACTTTTTCTTCTTCAAAACTGCCTTTGTGTGATTTTATTCTACATCAAACTTTCTTTTCAAATAAGATTTTCTAACTGAATGTCGTGTTTTCTTTTCAACCCTATTTTTAAAGGAAACCAACAATTTTTATGCAAAAATACTGGCCCAACCCTCTTTCCACAAAAAAAAGAATTTGATTGTCATTGTTTTATATATAATCATTCATTAATAAACCGCAATTGCATATTGTAAAACATAATCTGGAACTACTTATATGTTTATCTGTTAGTCCAAGCATACGGTATTATATGACAGTATATTTTCCTGTTTCAATTACCATGTACATAAATGTATGAGGCTAGGAATGAAATTAGAGACATTTATTATTTGTCTCTGATGTAGTTTGCAGAAAAGAGAATAATGCATTGTACCAAAGAAACAAGACCATTTAAAAAAGTTAACGAAATTATTGTAATATAACGTAATCAATTAAATTCTTATAATGAATAAATTACCATTACCCCCCCCCCCCCCCCCCCCCTCTGACTTCCAGGTTCTTGATACGCCCCTGTTATTTTTTCGGTATATTTTTTATACGTGTTACTTTTTCAAAATACTCATACGGTCGGACCGTACGCGTAGGTCTGGCTAATTATAAGAAGTTGGTCAAGTTCATAAGATACAAATGCATATAGATCTACCATGTACAGAACTTAACTCTCAAAATAATATAAAAAGTTCAATTGTAATTGAAGTAAAACATATATTTTAACTATTTTAAAAATTTACGCTAATTAATTCCGTTAATCTCTTGTATTTAGCATGCGATCTGTAATACATTAATTAAATCATGATCACTGAAATCGAAGATAAAGGAAATAAACATAATGTGGGAGGATATTTTTAAGAATATTTGAGCAACTTTACAAAAATGCAAATGCAACGGAACATGCATGAACTGCAAACGTGTAAATGAAAGAAAAAATAGTACGTTATACTTGTGGTAGCAAGTGTCACCTTGGGCGAGAGTACCAAAATAGGATTCAGATACAATTAAACAAATATTGGATTTCAATTATTCGTTAATTCATTTTATTTATCTTATTGAAGGAATAACAATTTGTAAAACGAAAAAGAAAGTATGTGATATGTATTTGTTTAGATTAAACCAATATGATCAAATGACATGTATTGTTAGCTCGTACTGGACCATACGCGTATACTCATACGGTTCGACCGTTCGCGTATGGTCGGACCGTACGCGTATACGTCCTGTGAATCGTGGATGGAAATTCAAACTTAAATCAAAATTTGTAAAAAAAAATAATTTGATCACGACAACAATCCGATAGTGTTCAGGAAGCGACGATATTCAACCCGTTTCTAAGCGAATTAGTCCCGATAATCCCGTTCTGAATCCGCTTCTAACCCGATTTGTATTTTTCGCCAGGTAAAATTCGACCGAGTATGTCACGACTTCGTCCCGACTCTACCGAAAGCAATCCGACAGAGATCAGACAGTGACCAGGCAGTGAACCGACGCTGACGGAAGATATCCGTTAGAAAACTGTCGGCATATTCGGGATAATCAGGTACTGTCGGAACGTAATCCTATCACGGTCCGCTCTATCTCATTGCAAACGGCTTTGTCTGGTCTCAGTCGTATTGTATTCTGTTATTGTCGGGAATCATTGATTAATTTCGTATTAATAACGAGACTGTTTCGGAACGGTTTCGGCAAAAAACGGTTCGCAATCGACAAGATCTAGATGCAATCTGGACTCAATCGGCAGAAAAACAACTATGACAAATTACTCCAGATCATTCCCGTTCCACAAGACACCGTTCAGAATACACAAGACATTGTTCGGAATTCGATCCGATACAGCAGAATCGGTCACGACATAGCCACGATTGTAATCCGACTAGACAAAATCGGCTGAGTTGTCCCGAATGTTACGGGACGCACCTAACTGTCGGGGTTCTTTGCCGAACTATTCGGACCCTTCCCGACCCGTAAGAATCTGTTACGAACTAAAACGACTGTGTTCAGACAATGATAGGACATTCCAGATAATTGAGGATACTAATCCGACTTTTTCACTTTTCGTGTCGTATTTCTGTCTGATCTCAAACGGGAGCAATAATCGGCAATGTGTGAACCCCGCATTAACGATGTACAAAACCAATACAATATAGTAAGCTTTAAAGAAATGGCATTCTATGCGGCCCTTACTATGAAGGGCGTTGTGACTTTCCGTCCGTTTACCAAAAAATAGATAGGGCTCTCTGATCTGTTTTTGGGATTGTGATCTATTATAGATAAGAACTGTCACAAACGGCTCCAAAGGGTATAATCAATTCAAGTAAATGATAGCTAAAATAAATATATGTATAGGAACATAGCCCCCTATGACTTTTTCAAAGCGGTTTTAGGACTATATGACATGATTTTTTTACTACGAACATGCATGTGCCTTTATCAAACAATTGTATCTTCGGAAAAGTCATAGAAATCGTCTCATTAATCAAATCGACTCTTAGATGTAATTTCAATTTAACAATGTTGAAAACTTAATCGTTCTATTCTATAACATAAAATAAAAGATGAACAAGGGTTTCAGTCAAGAGTGAGACTCCTTCCTAAAAATGGGAACTCTTATATACTTCATACAATGCTATTCTTAAATCTGTCCCGAAGTCAAACTATTATTTGTTTTAAATTTCTTAACGAAAATGATCTTAAATTAAAATATAATTATTTAATTTGATCAATTATAACTGTTAAAACCAAAACAACTTGAAGAACCAAAATATACGTACCGTATTTTATCTTTGTTTTCTCGTTGACAATATTCCATTACTAATCTCCTTTTTGTTGGATGAAATACTGTCGCTCTGTCGAAGTTCAATTGCAAAACTACATATGACAGTACTTTTTCTAACCAAAGCTTTTTGATTAAACCAATAAAAATACCTACATTGAAAGACTTGTTCCCTGTCCTTTAAAGGATATACCCGGTATGGTATATTAGATACCCGGTATGGTATATTAGAGATAGAGGACCAGCCTATTGTATTTCTGCATGGTTTCGAATTCTAGATATCATGTGTTATTATATTATTTCTCACTGAACCTACATTTACTAGAAGTATTTTAAAATTATAAGCGAAGTAAAACTGAAAAAATACCGTATTCTGTCATAATAAATAAATTGAAATGCAATCAGCAAAAGGTTCTGTTTGCAACATGTTTGTCGCGTTTATGTTATATTATTTATCAAATAGCACTAACGATATTTTTTCTATTATCAATTTATGCTTCATAGGTTTGAAGGCTGTACAGATATGATATACATGTATATACAAGTTTAAACAACGTTGGATTTTGTTTTACACATGTAAATGCAAAACAAATTTCTTGGTAGAGGGGTCTAAATACAGCACAAACAACTTTTTTAAAAATACCGAACAGTGAACAAGTATATTTTGACAAAACGAATTTGACTTACAGGTCGAACAAAGGATGTTAATCAAAATATAAATAAAATAGATAATTTGCTTCGGTTTAAAACATATGCGGTATGGGCTTTGCTCATTGTTGGGCGCCGTACGGTGACCTATAGTTGTTAATTTCTGTGTCATTTTGGTCTCTTGTGGACAATTGTCTCATTGTCAATCATACCACATCGTCTTTTTTTTATATGTGTCTGTGTGTGGAACAAAAATACAGGAACCAAAACAATTTGGAAAGTGGAACTTCTTATTGTCCTTTTATTTAGCTGATCATCAAACGTCTTTAAATTTTGCTCATAGGAATCTTTACTCTACAATCATTTACGGTACCAACGAAACAAACACAGAAATATGATAAGTAGCTCCTCATAACATATCATTTCCCTTGTGTAACTATGTTATATAATAATGATTTGTTTAGATTTCTCATGCCTCATGCGTAGGCCTCAAAATATATATGTACGATACATTGACCACTATTATACTACTAGTTCCAATCTATATATAATTCTTATAAATAGCAATCGGCGAAATCCAATTTCAAACAAAAAGAAATATATATTAATATGGAATGGAATGAAGTTAGGTTATATATAATTGCCATCGTGGCGGGATGAGCATGCGTTTACGACTTTTCCTTCCATAGACATGTAGGTTGAAAAATCACAAATTTTCATGTAAAATTGTAACCAATTAGATAATTGGTTATTTTGATACATTTCCATGTCTTCATATGAATTGGTAAAACAGTCAACAGAAAGTAAGTAATTTTTATTATAGTGACATGTGTAATATATCAGTTCAGTAAAGTTCAAAATATATATTACATACACAACAAGTGTGGACACAGATGAGTGTGGATAGTATGTTTGGAGGTGTGACAGTGTTTTATATGACAAAAGGAGTTCTGTGTTTTTCCTATATGGTGTTATTAATTGTGTTAACTGAGACACTAATTGAATTAATTACCAAATGATTTTTACGATAGAATATGTTCCACATCTTTGATTTTGGATACATTTTGTAGCTAGGAGAGCAACACATAAAAGGTTAGTTTACATTTGTTTATATAATAACAATCATTGAGGTTTCTGTAATCAACATCAATGTGAAATCATAATGCAGAGACTCTAAAGACACATGCAGCGCTTATGTGAACCCTTGGTCGGTTGCTTTCTGTCAAATTAGTTTTTTTTCTAACCGGGTTTTAAAAACCATTATTTAAGAATTGAATGCTTCTTTTTGTAACTCCATCGGGATGTAAAAGCGTTGAACAAAGTACATTTTGTACGAAGCGCGGAAGCGTTCCATTTAAAAAATGTGCACACGGTCAACGCTATTACAACCTTACGAAGTTACAAAATGAAGCATTCAATACTTATAATTACATTTCTTTTAGCTAGGATCATGAAAACACGGTTTTTATCAAGTTTTTATTTAACTTATATGTGCACTTTATTGTGGAACCTCGGCATGTCATTATGCATGATAAATTTTATTGTTTTATGAAGTTGATTAAGGAATAACGCGAGATTGCAATGCAGCCAATCAAAATAACGTGTTATAATGAAATATACATCTACTGCAATTATTTCTTCATGGCAATGGTTTAAACTTTGTTATTTATTATGCAAGATGTTGTAAGATTGTCAATGACTAAATGTTATCCTCTGTTTGTTGTCGCAAGGCCCTCAACAATGAGTCAGATTCATGTTTTGTTTCATAGTGGACATTTACGACACCCTTATTTGAAAGAGAGATATTTCAGAAGTAAAACCGATCCTAGAATTATTTTGCGATTTAAAAAAAGTTAAAAAAAATTCAGATATCATTTTTGTACCAGAAACAAAAGGAACCACGAAATGTTAATTTTAATCTTTGACCAACCTGATGTTCCAAGTTTAATTTCCAAAGTCATCACGACCTCTATACTCCACAGAGAATTTATATTAAATGTGAAAGAAGTGGAGAAAGTGCTTCGTGATAAATGTACTGACCCATTAAAGGGCATTTGAAGTATACAAAGGTTTGGATCCATTAAAACGTTTAAAATGTTTGCACCTGTCCTGAGTCAGGAATCTGATGTACAGTAGTTGTCGTTTGTTTATGTAATATATACGTGTTTCTCGTTTCTCGTTTTGTTTATATAGATTAGACCGTTGGTTTTCCCGTTTGAATGGTTTTACACTCGTAATTTTGGGGCCCTTTATAGCTTGTTGTTCGGTGTGAGCCAAGGCTCCGTGTTGAAGGCCGTACTTTAACCTATAATGGTTTACTTTTTAAATTGTTATTTGGATGGAGAGTTGTCTCATTGGCACTCACACCACATCTTCCTATATCTAAATACAAGAAAGATATATTTGATTTGAATACCAAATATTCATCTCTCTCATTTGTCTCTTTCTTATTCGTGTTACTTTTTATATATATCATCACAGGAACAAGCTATTGGAACCATATTTAACGTATAACTCTTATGAGAAAACTACACATATTTGTCACTGCACGAACTCATTATTAAACTGAATTTTAATTTCAAGCACTGAAAAGGACTTTAATCTGTTATTTTTACGAATGTTTCCTTGATTTTGATTTAAACGTTCTCCTGAAACACAAAAGGCCATAAAAATGTGCTCCGGAATATTCCGGACTGGACGGCAATTTCAAAATTGGGCATGGTAAGTGAGTCCGGAATATTCCGGAGTGGTCGGAGTCCGGAGCCAAGGTGACTCGCAGGTGGCAGTTAGGTCCGCTGCTGTATGCCCTGAGGTAATCGGTGCCTTCAGGTAATCGTGGTAATGCGTCATTGATTAAATACGCACGAAAATATAGTTCTTATTAAGATAGAACTTAATACCAAATTTTAATGTGACCAAATACCAAAGATGTCAACAAACTTCCCAAATGATTTTATAATTAGTATTCACCGATCATTCATTTCGTATGTACGTGTAGGGTGGGGATGACTGGTAAAATTATAAACCTTTTTTTTTTTTATAAAAGTTCAATTAATGATCTGAAGTATTCATTCATGACAGGGTTACCTGAGGTAATCCCAATTATAACAACAAATACAACCATTAAACTCAAGTCAACTGAGGTAACTTTATATAAACATCACATAAACAATACAAATCTATGAAGTCCTACATTCTAAATTAAGAAATTGTGTAATTAAAATATAAATGTATACACTTGCAAAGTATGTAGTAATATTTATAAAAGTTCAATTAATGATCTGAAGTATTCATTCATGACAGGGTTACCTGAGGTAACCCCAATTATAACATCAAATACAACCATTAAACTCAAGTCAACTGAGGTAACTTTATATATACATCACATAAACAATACAAATCTATGAAGTCCTACATTCTAAATTAAGAAATTGTGTAATTAAAATATAAATGTATACACTTGCAAAGTATGTACTAAAAATTCTTTCATAACAGGGTAACCTGCGGTAACCCAAACAATAACAGCAAATACAACCTATTTAACTCAAGTTAATTCAGATCACCTTTACATATACATCCCATAAACAATATAATTTCAATGAATTCCTACATAACAAAAAAAGAAAGTGGGTTTATTACAGCATTTTAATGCATTTACTAGCAAAGTATCTACTAAGTATTTTGTTATGACAGGGTTACCTCAGGTAACCCATAAAATAGCAACGAGTATTATCCATTGATATCAAGTTAACTAAAGTCGCTTTTCCGATATATCACATAAACAATACACATCTATGAGGCCTACATGTATAATAAAGAAATTTTCCGATTACAACATAAATGTTTTCACTAGCAAACCATCTAATAAGCATTCTTTATAACATGGGTACCTGAGGTAATCCCAGACATAATTACAAATATAACCCACTTAACTTAACTGAAGTAAACTGAGATCACCTTTACATGTACATCAAATAAACAATACAACTTTCATGAAGTTCTACATTTAAAATAAAGAAGTTTGTTTATTACAATAAATGTAAACACTACCAAAGTATTTACGGAGTATTCATTCATGACAGGGTTACATGAGGTAACCCCAATAATTACAATAAATACAACCCATTCAATTCAAGTTAACTCAGGTTACATTTATATATACCTCGCATACAAAATACAAATCTATGAAGTCCTACATTTTAGATTAAGAAATTGTGTCATTACAGCATAAATGCATATACCAACAAATTATCTACGAAGTATTCTTTCATAACAGAGTTACCTCATGTTATTTCAAAAATAACAACAAATATAATCCATTCAAATTAAGTTCACTAAAGTCGCCTTTCCTGAATATCATATAAACAATACTTATCTATGAAGTCCAAAATGAAAAAGTAAATGGTTTATTAGAAGTTAAATGTATACTCTGGAAAACTATCTACGACGTATTCTTACATGACAGGGTTACCTCAGATAACCAAAACAATCACAACAAAGATAACCCATCTAACTCAAGTTCACTCAGGCTACCTTTAAATATATATACATCACATAAACAATACAAATCTATGAAGTCCTACATTTCAAATTTAAAAAAATTGTGGAATTACAATATGAATGTATACACTAGCAAAGTATCAACTAAGAATTCTTTCATAGCAGGGTTACCTGAGGTAACCAAAACAATAACAGCAAATACAACCTATTTAACTCAAGTTAATTCAGATCACCTTTACATATTCATCGCATAAAAAATATAACTTCAAAGAATTCCTACATTAAAAATTAGGAGGTTGGTTTATTACACCATAAATGCATATACTAGCAAAGTATCTACTAAATATTCTGGCATGCACGGTTACCTCAGGTTACTCATAAAATAGAAACAAGTATTATCCACTCATATCAAGTTAACTTAAGTCGCCTTTCCAATATATCACATAAACAATACACATCTATGAAGTCCTACATTTAAAATAAAGAAATTGTTTGATTACAGCATAAATGTTAACACTAGCAATAAAATTAACGGTACCAATTTTCTTGCACCAGATGCGCATTTCGACAATACATGTCTCGTCAGTGATGCTCGTGACCAAAATATTGAAAACTATCTAAAAAGCATTCTTCATAACTTGGGTATCTGAGGTAACCCCAGACATAATTACAAATATAACCCACATAACTGAAGTTAACTGAGGTCACCTTTACATATGCATCACATAAACAATACAACTTTCATGAAGTCCTACATTTAAAATAAAAAGTTTGTTTATTACAATTAATGTAAACACAAGCAAAGTGTCTACGAAGGATTCATTCATTACAGGGTTACCTCAGGTAACCATAACAATAATAACAAAGATAACCCATCTAACTCAAGTTAACTGAGGTCACCTTTATATATATATGCATCACATAAACAATAAAAATCTATGAAGTCCTACATTTCAAATTAAAAAATTGTGGAATTACAATATAAATGTATACACTAGCAAAGTATCTACTAAGAATTATTTCATAGCAGGGTTACCTGAGGTAACCAATACAATAACAACAAATACAACCTATTTAACTCAAGTAAAATCATATCACCCTTACATATACACCACATAAACAATATAACTTAAATCAATTCCTACATTTAAAATGAAGAAGTTGGTTTATAACACCATAAATGCATATACTAGCAAAGTATCTACTAAATATTCTGTCATGACAGGGTTACCTCAGGTAACCCATGAAATAGCAACAAGTATTATCCATTCATATCAAGTTAACTTAAGTCGCCTTTCAGATATATCAAATAAACAATACACATCTATGAAGTCCTACATTTAAGATAAAGAAATTGTCTGATTACAACATGTTTACACTAGCAAACTATCTAAAAAGCATTCTTCATAACACGGGTACCTGAGGAAACCCCAGATATAATTACAAATATAACCCACTTAACTGATGTTAACTGAGGTCACCTTAACATCTGCATCACATAAACAATACAATTTTCATGAAGTCCTACATTTGAAATAAAGAAGTTTGTTTATTACAATTAATGTAAACAATAGCAAAGTATCTACGAAGAATTCATTCATTACAGGGTTACCATAGGTAACCCAACAATAACAACAATTACAACCCATTTAACTCAAGTAAACTCAGGTATCACCTCTAAATATATATGCATCACATAAACAATACAAATATATGAAGTCCTACATGTTTAAATTAAGAAATTGTGTAATTAAAAAATAAATTTGTACACTTACAAAGTATATACTAATATTTTTTTCATAACAGGGTTACCTGAGGTAACCCAAGCAATAACAGCAAAAACAAACTATTTAACTCAAGGTAATTTAGATCACCTTTACATATACATCACATAAACAATATAACTTTAATGAATTCCTAAATTAAAAATAAAGAAGATAATTTATTTCACCATAAATGGATATACTAGCAAAGTATCTACTAAGTATACTGTCATGACAGGGTTACCTCAGGTAACCCATAAAATAGCAACAAGTATTATCCATCCATATCAAGTTAACTTAAGTCGCCTTTCCGGTATATCACATAAACAATACACATATATGAAGTCCTACATTTAAAACAAAGAAATATAAATGTTTACAATAGCAAACTTTCTAAAAAGCATTCTTCATGTCATGGGTACCTTGGGTAACCCCAGACATAATAACACATATAACCCACTTAACTGAAGTTAACTGAGTTCACCTTTACATGTACATCGCATAAGCAATACAACTTTCATGAAGTCCTACATTTGAAATAAAGAAGTTTGTTCATTACAATTAATGTAAACACTAGCAAAGTATCTACGAAGAATTCATTCATTACAAGGTTACCTGAGAGACAGGGTTACCTCAGGTAACCTAATAATAACAACAAATACAACCCTTTTAACTCAAGTTTACTCAGGTAACATATATCTATACATCGTATAAACAATACAAATCTATGAAGTCCTATATTTTAAATTAAGAAATTGTGTAATTACAACATCAATGCATATACCAACAAAGTATCTACGAAGTATTCTTTCATAACAGGGTTACCTCAGGTAACCCCAAAAATAACAGTAAATATAATCAATTCAAATAAAGTTAACTTAAGTTGCCTTTCCTAAATATCATATAAACTATACACATCTATGAAGTTCAAATTTATAAAAAAATAAATCGTTTATTACAACTTAAATGTATATTCTGGAAAACTATCCACAAAATATTCTTACATGACAGGATAACCTCGGGTAACCATAACATTAACATCAAATAAAAAATACAAATCTATGAAGTCCTACATTTTTAAATTAAGAAATTGTGTGATTAAAATACAAATGTATACACTAGCAAAGTATCTACTAATATTTTTTTCATAACAGGGTTACCTGAGGTAACCCAAGCAATAACAGCAATTACAACCAATTTAACTCAAGTTAATTCAGATCACCTTTACATTTACATCACATAAGCAATATAACTTCAATGAATTCCTACATTGAAAATGAAGAAGTTGGTTTATTACACCATAAATACATATACTAACAAAGTATCTACTAAGTATTCTGTCATGACAGGGTTACCTCAGGTAACCCATAAAATAGCTACAAGTATAATCCATTTAAATCGAGTTAAGACAGATCGCATTTTCTAAATATCGCTTAAGCAATTTACATCTGTGAAGTCCTAAATGTAAAATAAAGAAATTGATTGATTACAACATAAATGTTTACACTAGCAAACTATCTAATAACATTCTTTCATAACAGGGGTACCTGAGGTAACCCCAAATATAATTGCTAATATAACTCACTTAACTGAAGTTATTTGAGATCACCTTTACATATATATCCCATAAACAATATAACTTCAATGAAGTCCTACATTCAAAATGAATAAGTTGGTTTATTACAATTAATGTAAAGACTAGCAAAGTATCTACGAAGTATTCATTCATGACAGGGTTACCTCAGGTAACCCCAATTATAAAACCAAATACAACCCATTTAACTCAAGTGAACTCATGTAACATTTACATATAATCGCTTAAACAATACAAATCTATGAAGTCCTACTTTTTAAATTAAGAAATTGTGTAATTACAGCATAAATGCATATACCAGGAAAGTATCTACGAAGTATTCTTTCATAACAGGATTACCTCAGGTAACCTAAAAAAATAACAACAAATATAATCGATTCAAATCAAATTAACATAAGGTTGCAGTCTTGTTATAGACTGCTCCATAGGCTTACATGCAAAACAGCTGATCTTAGAAAAAAAAAATCATTTTCCTATCATGTATGTACCAAAGTGAAATTGTGATTCAATTGAAAAAAGGGGGTCTCGCCACGAAGAATAAAACGTTACGCAATCCTGAAGTCAACTCATTTTTTCTACTTTCTGTTTGCTATTTTTACTAGACCTCACCACTTCAAGTAAACATGATATCCTTCCATTTTCCTGGAATGATATCCCCAAAAGATGCAACATTTTTTAAAAAGTCTATATTTATGTTTCCATTCACTATAGTCCTTTAAACTAACAGAAAAAAATGAGTTCAGAAAAAAATTATCTGTAAATCTCATTCTTGTCTATCTTTATGAATAACCTGACCATGCACAGTTGTACAGTGGTTCACTGAGGTAACCTGAACATGCACAAGAGTACAATGGTTCCCTGAGGTAACCTGACCATGCACAGTTGTACAGTGGTTCCCTGAGGTAACCTAACCATGCACATTAGTGCAATGGTTCCCAGAGGAAACCTACCATGCACAGTTGTACAATGGTTCCTGAAGTAATCTGACCAGGCACAGTAGTGCAATTGTTCCCTGAGGTAACCTGACCATGCACTGTAGTTCAATGGTTCCCTGAGAAAACTTGACCATGCACAGAAGTACAATGATTCCCTGAAGTAATCTGACCATGTACAGTAGTACAATGGTTCCCTGGGGAAAACCTGACCATGCACAGTAGTACAATGGTTCCCTGAGGTAACATAACAATGCACAGTATATGAATGGTGTCCTGAGGTAACCTGGCCATGCACAGTAGCACAGTGGTTTCCTGAGGTAACATGACCATGCACAGAAGCACAATGGTTCCATGAGGTAACCTGACCATGCACAGAAGAACAATGGTTCCATCGGTAACCTGACCATGCACAGTAGTACAATGGTTCCCTGAGATGAACTGACCATGCACAGTAGTACAATGGTTCCCTGAGGTAACATGACCATGTACAGTAGTTCAATGGTTCCCTGAAGTAACCTGATCATGCACAGTAGGTCAATGGTTCTATGAAGTAACCTGACCATGCACGGTAGTGCAATGATTCCCTAATTACTTACCATGCACAGTAGTACAATTGTTCCCTGAAGTAACCTGACCATGCAGAGTAGTACAATGATTCCCTGAGGTTACCTACCATGCACAGTAGTACAATGGTTCCCTGAAGATACCTGACCATGCACAGTAGTGCAATGGTTCCCTGAGGTAACCTGACCATGCACAGTAGTACAACGATTCCTTGAGGTAAACTCACAATACACAACAGTACAATGGTTCCCTGAGGTACCATGACCATGCACAGTAGAACAACGTTTCCCTGAGGAGACTTGAACATGCACAATAGTACAATAGTTCCCTGAGGTTACCTGACAATGCCCAGCTGTATAGTGGTTACCTGATGTAACATGACCATGCACAGTAGTACAATGATTCCCTGAAGTTACCTTCTATGCACAGTAGTACAATGGTTCACTTAAGTTACCTGACCATACACAGTACAATGGTTCCCTGCAGATCAGTATAATGGTTCCCTGGGGTTACCTGACCATGCCCCGTTGTACAGTGGTTCCCTGAGGTAACCTGACCATGCACAGTAGTACAATGGTTCCATGAGGTAACCTGAACATGCCCAGTTGTACAGTGGTTCCCTGAGGTAACCTGACCATGCACAGTAGTACAATGGTTCCCTGAGGTAACCTGACCATACACTGTAGTTCAATGGTTCCCTGAGAAAACTTGACCATGCACAGAAGTACAATGGTTCCCTGAAGTAATCTGACCATGTACAGTAGTACAATGGTTCCCTGGGGAAAACCTGACCATGCACAGTAGTACAATGGTTCCCTGAGGTAACATAACAATGCACAGTATATGAATGGTGTCCTGAGGTAACCTGGCCATGCACAGTAGTACAATGATTTCCTAAGGTAACATGGCCATACACAGAAGTACAATGGTTCCCTGAGGTGACCTGACCATGCACAGTAGTAAAATGGTTCCATCGGTAACCTGACCATGCACAGTAGTACAATGGTTCCCTGAAGATACCTGACCATGCACAGTAGTGCAATGGTTCCCTGAGGTAACCTGACCATGCACAGTAGTACAACGATTCCTTGAGGTAAACTCACAATACACAACAGTACAATGGTTCCCTGAGGTACCATGACCATGCACAGTAGAACAACGTTTCCCTGAGGAGACTTGAACATGCACAATAGTACAATAGTTCGTTCCCTGAGGTTACCTGACAATGCCCAGTTGAATAGTGGTTACCTGATGTAACATGACCATGCACAGTAGTACAATGATTCCCTGAAGTTACCTTCTATGCACAGTAGTACAATGGTTCACTTAAGTTACCTGACCATACACAGTACAATGGTTCCCTGCAGATCAGTATAATGGTTCCCTGGGGTTACCTGACCATGCCCAGTTGTACAGTGCTTCCCTGAGGTAGCCTGACCATGCACAGTAGTACAATGGTTCCCTGAGGTAACCTGACCATGCCCAGTTGTACAGTGGTTCCCTGAGGTAACCTGACCATGGACAGTAGTACAATGGTTCCCTGAGGTAACCTGACCATACACAGTAGAACAATGGTTCCCTGAGGTAACCTGACCATGCATAGTACTTCAATGTTTCCCTGAGGTAACCTTAAAATACACAGCAGTACAATAATTCCCGGAGGGATCATGACCATGCTCAGTAGAACAATGATTCTCTGAGGAGACTTGACCATGCACAATAGTACAAAGGTTCCCTGTACAGTAGTACAATGCTTTCCTGAGGTTATCTGACCATGCCCAGTTGTACAGTTATTCCCTGAGGTAACATGACCATGCACAGTAGTAAAGTAATTCCTTGTAGTAACATGACCATGCACAGTAGTACAATGATTTCCTAAGGTAACATGGCCATACACAGAAGTACAATGGTTCCCTGAGGTAACCTGACCTGGCACAGTAGTAAAATGGTTCCCTGAGGTAACCTGACCATGCACAGTAGTACAATGGTTCCCTGAAGATACCTGACCATGCACAGTAGTGCAATGGTTCCCTGAGGTAACCTGACCATGCACAGTAGTACAACGATTCCTTGAGGTAAACTCACAATACACAACAACACAATGGTTCCCTGAGGTACCATGACCATGCACAGTAGAACAACGTTTCCCTGAGGAGACTTGAACATGCACAATAGTACAATAGTTCGTTCCCTGAGGTTACCTGACAATGCCCAGTTGAATAGTGGTTACCTGATGTTACATGACCATGCACAGTAGTACAATGATTCCCTGAAGTTACCTTCTATGCACAGTAGTACAATGGTTCACTTAAGTTACCTGACCATACACCGTACAATGGTTCCCTGCAGATCAGTATAATGGCTCCTTGGGGTTACCTGACCATGCCCAGTTGTACAGTGCTTCCCTGAGGTAGCCTGACCATGCACAGTAGTACAATGGTTCCCTGAGGTAACCTGACCATGCCCAGTTGTACAGTGGTTCCCTGAGGTAACCTGACCATGGACAGTAGTACAATGGTTCCCTGAGGTAACCTGACCATACACAGTAGAACAATGGTTCCCTGAGGTAACCTGACCATGCACAGTACTTCAATGTTTCCCTGAGGTAACCTTAAAATACACAGCAGTACAATAATTCCCTGAGGGATCATGACCATACTCAGTAGAACAATGATTCTCTGAGGAGACTTGACCATGCAAAATAGTACAAAGGTTCCCTGTACAGTAGTACAATGCTTTCCTGAGGTTATCTGACCATGCCCAGTTGTACAGTTATTCCCTGAGGTAACATGACCATGCACAGTAGTAAAGTAATTCCTTGTAGTAACATGACCATGCACAGTAGTACAATGATTTCCTAAGGTAACATGGCCATACACAGAAGTACAATGGTTCCCTGAGGTAACCTGACCTGGCACAGTAGTAAAATGGTTCCCTGGGGTAACCTGACCATGCACAGTAGTACAATGGTTCCCTGAAGATACCTGACCATGCACAGTAGTGCAATGGTTCCCTGAGGTAACCTGACCATGCACAGTAGTACAACGATTCCTTGAGGTAAACTCACAATACACAACAGTACAATGGTTCCCTGAGGTACCATGACCATGCACAGTAGAACAACGTTTTCCTGAGGAGACTGGAACATGCACAATAGTACAATAGTTCGTTCCCTGAGGTTACCTGACAATGCCCAGTTGAATAGTGGTTACCTGATGTAACATGACCATGCACAGTAGTACAATGATTCCCTGAAGTTACCTTCTATCACAGTAGTACAATGGTTCACTTAAGTTACCTGACCATACACAGTACAATGGTTCCCTGCAGATCAGTATAATGGTTCCCTGGGGTTACCTGACCATGCCCAGTTGTACAGTGCTTCCCTGAGGTAGCCTGACCATGCACAGTAGTACAATGGTTCCCTGAGGTAACCTGACCATGCCCAGTTGTACAGTGGTTCCCTGAGGTAACCTGACCATGGACAGTAGTACAATGGTTCCCTGAGGTAACCTGACCATACACAGTAGAACAATGGTTCCCTGAGGTAACCTGACCATGCACAGTACTTCAATGTTTCCCTGAGGTAACCTTAAAATACACAGCAGTACAATAATTCCCTGAGGGATCATGACCATACTCAGTAGAACAATGATTCTCTGAGGAGACTTGACCATGCAAAATAGTACAAAGGTTCCCTGTACAGTAGTACAATGCTTTCCTGAGGTTATCTGACCATGCCCAGTTGTACAGTTATTCCCTGAGGTAACATGACCATGCACAGTAGTAAAGTAATTCCTTGTAGTAACATGACCATGCACAGTAGTACAATGATTTCCTAAGGTAACATGGCCATACACAGAAGTACAATGGTTCCCTGAGGTAACCTGACCTGGCACAGTAGTAAAATGGTTCCCTGAGGTAACCTGACCATGCACAGTAGTACAATGGTTCCCTGAAGATACCTGATAAAAGAAAGTTTTAATCTGTTTAACTGTACCCGTGAAGACCGTACAACCGTCATCTCTGTATTGACAGTTTAATTTGATGTTTTTTCTCCATTGGAACTTATCTAAAATATTTATTAATAGTTCCAAGTTACAGACAATTTACGCATAAAATATTAAATCTGGATTGTAATCAAATATTTGACACAAAATATGTTTCTAATACAGCATAACAGAAGTCAAAGAACTTATAATTGTATGATTTGAATTTATATTCATTATTTTGCTATTATGCAATACACCATGCTGTTGAGAATTGATACCCTATTAAACCCTTTTTTGCTTTTGTGCATTTACACTATGCTGTTGAGAATTGACTCCCCCCCCCCCCCCCAATAAAAAAAATAATTTAGTTTTCCCCCTTTTTTGTCCCTAATTAATAGTTTTAGCCATAACCCTAAAAGCCAATCTTTTTTTTTATATTTATTTTAAATTTCTTCTTTCAAAATGAATTTGATTTAAAAAAAAGTTTCTGTAGAAGTATGTTATATTTGTATATGTTGTTGCTTGTTGACATAAAGCTTCATATTAGATACAACAAACTAATGAGAGAAAAAAAATATTATATAAATTTGCATAAATGAAATAGCTTTTCTTTTCTCTCAAGTATTGTTATATTTAATTTTAGAAATTTAGTCTCCTTTTTTTATAATAATTTCATATTCATCTGAAACACAATTTTGTTAGTATCAAGGCTTCTTTTTTTACAATAATTTTCTCTTTTAAGATGTTTTTTTAATAATTCATTTTTTACTACAACACAATTTTACAAATACTTCATTTTTGTTTCTGAATTTTCAAAGAGTTATTTTAAATGCTGAAATATACTGACTGTATTTTACTCTTTCTTTATTAATAATTGTTATAAGATAAGATAAGATAATTTTTATTAACCAATCATGGTGCCCAAAATTTGAGCTATACAATCAAATGAATGAATTACAAAATAAAGCACAGAAAATGATTAGAGTGATTAAAGTACATTTAGATAACAACAAAAAAACAAAAACAACACATGAATACACATTTACACTAATTAACTTGATATAAACCAAGTTATTGACAAAACATAGTTGTTATGGGTGCCACTGTGACCTGGAGAAATAACATAATTCTTTATAGTACTAGGTCTATGGGAGACAACTCCTGATCAATTTTATTTCCTATAATTATATATCAATCTATATTTTTCTTCTATTTATTTATTTATTGATTTTTTTTTAAACAACAATATTTTCTATAATTTCCTTTCGTTCTTCAAAAAGGGAGTGCAATAAATTAGATAAGTTTGAAGTTACAAACAAATCTTCAGATGAAAGAATCCAAACAAATTTCATTTCATCAGATAATCTTGAAAATTTTTTATTTATATTTTTATTTATATTTTTATAACAACACCTATTGATTTTTTGTTTCTAGGCATAGGTTGAATATATTTTTTTTTATCAAATGTTGGCATAGGTTGAAGACACCATCTGTGCATGTCGGAGAAAATGTACCACTATAATTTGTTTGTCCATTAAATTCAAATTCATTGTTTCTTAGTATAAATTTAACAGATGCCGTTAAATCTTTTTTGTTTGGAATATTAAAAGTATATTCGTGTGTGTCAATTGATTCTATTGCATTGATAACTGTTTCTTCTATGTTATCAATGTTCATATTTGTGTACATAGACGTTACATCATAGGCAATAAGAATGCAATCCTTGATATTAAATCACATATGAAAAAAAACTGAAACGTATCAATATTTACCAATCACTAGTGCACATCCGAAAACACACATTCACAAGTATTACAGTTTGCAAGTGAATCTATACTTCATATTAGAAATAATAGGGACATCAAGGAGTTAGATAGACATTTAACTAACTTGCAAGATAAGTTTATATTGAAAGATTAAACTGTTAAAATAAAACAGAGAATGTAATTAGAAACGTTACAAGCAGAAAAAAAAACCTTATTAAAGGCCGATAGGACAAAGAATGTTCTGCTCACTCTCGTAACTAAATATAATCCAATGGTACAAAAACCTTAGTAAGGTTATAAGAAAAAATTGAGCAATCTGCAAAAAGACAAACAATGTAGTGCAATCCTCACCCAGATGCCTATTATAGCGTATTTATAAACGTACCAAAACGATCAAAGAATACCTAGCTAAATCAAGGAAATAGTTGGGAAACTTTTGAAAAGGATCCATGCTTTAATAGTATAAGCAAATATTCCTGAAACACTGTTAGTTATTATTTTAATTATAGGCAACAAAGTTTCATATAAATGAAATTTAAATAAAACGCTGTAAAGTCTTGAGATTAATTACGTATGTTGGTCGAAGGAACCGCACTTCATTCCAATTGTGATATACAAACTAGTTTAAGAACGCAGTTTTCATTGGTTAAACAAAAAGACAAACGAATGTTTATTTATAGGCGAGCGCCGATTTGAGAAAAAGCCTCTCGTTAAGGTTTTTAATGCACCTATCGAACACACAGCTAATTTTGGTATCAATCGAAAGAAAAACTTCTAAAACATACGATTTGGGTGGTCGTCAAAGTTCCCTATGGTCACGTTTCTTGCAAATCTCACGAGAACACAGACATGTCGAATTACTTTGGATTTTACGGTGATACTTAACATTGCATATATCGGCATTGTTGTAAATATATTATTCGTTTTTATCTAAGATAGCTTGGAATACATTCTAAAAAGACATGGAATCCAATAAAAAGAAGATTTTATGAAAAAATAGTTGATTCTGAGGCATCTGTAAGACCAACCCTAAAATGTTAAAAAAATACCATATTTTTTAGATTGTCAGTGTCAATGACTTATTAAAACTCTTATTTGTTTTGTTTTTATAAATTCCATATACCCTGAAAAGATTGCGACACACATCGAAGCTCAATGATGGATAATAAACGTTTGACGACTTTTCTAAAAATCTGCATTATTAAACGGTATTCCGGATCTGTATCGTGTTTATCCCAGACGCTAAACATTTATATATATCTAGTATCTAATATGCATAGGTAACACTTGAGTTTCCAAAACACAAGTCGTGTTTCAACATATTACTAGATAAATATTCGTATATGTGTTACCAAAAGACCACTTTAACCATTACTAATGATATTAGCATGTGCTATGTAAGCAGCAGACTGCATTTTGTATAATAGTATATTCTTGAATATTATCATAATTACTCATCATTGATGAGTGTCCAAGTCCTGTGAAATGTGCGCCACTTCCAATGAAGCGCTGCCGCATGTCCATAATTAGCAATGCTGTATAATATGTCAAAATATCACACAAGAGACTCTAGTATGACAACTAATAGAGGTTTCACAACCTTAATGAATGCTGTTAGCTTAAGGCAAAGACATGATGATGTGTTAAGGTTGTTAAAGGCATTGTTGGTTTAACAAAGAGGAAGGCTTCATTGATAAGATGGAATCTTACAAGGCATGTGCTTAGTCAGATAACATCGGCAATAAGAGCACGTGCGTGTCTTGTCCAGGTTGGTGACCAATGTCACGATGAAGCAAAACCAGCTGCAATGAAAAGGGATAAAACATTTGTAGACGATCTAACTGTTTATATAACAGAAAATATGACAAATCCATTTGACGTTGATAATCTCTCCCGTCAGCATATGAACATTTCAACTGGTCTCCATGCAAGTCACGACATTGAAGATTCACTGTTAAAATCAGTTGAAACTTGAAAAACAAAAACGTCAAAAAGGAAGAAATTTGTTGAGTCATCACTATCAACAGACAAAGATCAGGACTGAAGACATTTGAGGATATGAACCCCAAAGTACAATTAAAATGCAATTCTGGGCAAGTTGTAAAAGGTCATTTGATTCCCGAGCTTGTGATTACCCGTGCACCATCTCTAACTAAATGTAGAGATGACGTATCTGTGGAAACTGTTTCGTCCTATCTAATTTGTCCCATTCCCACTGCATATATTATGACGATGGAATTATGAGGAAGACAAAAAAGTCTGATCTTCCCATGAATTTGAAAATTAAGGTAGGATCAGTCCCTAACATTCCTCCATTCGATCACAGTGCTACCGTACCAATAAGAAATGGCATGATTTCAGTCATTTGGTGTTAAAAGGATGTCCACAATTGGAGACTTGGCCAAGTCTTACATTATGCAGGCACTCATTTTTAGCAATGGCGTTATCAGTTTATTTTTGATTTATGAGTTTGACTGTCCCTTTTGGTATCTTTCGTTCATCTTTTACAATCATGCTTCCGATTCACAGACAAGGTTGTTGATGTCTTCGATCGCTATGACACTAGTACTGAACATTCCATAAAATCAACAGAGCGACATAGACGATCGGCAACAACTACGAAAAAGTTTCATATCGCTGAAGGCCGAACTGTTCCAGACTGGAAAAAAAGGTCTATCAAGCAACAAAAACAAGCAAGCTCTGATAACTTTCCTTTGAGATTATCTGAGCAGCAATTTGTCTGATATGTTCCAGGATGAAAACAAATGTTTAGTTCTTGACGGCGCATTTTCCAATCCAGAATAGAGCGACAACACTCAATGAGAGCATGTAATCGATCTTCAGATCTGTCCTGTTCGTACGAAGACACAGAGAATCTTGCTTCATGTTATACTCTCATAAAATCTTTTAGCAGTTGAATATAAGGCGACCAATCATAGTCAAGTGTTCCGAGACAGATGTTTATTGTGCTCTGTGTTCATTATTTCAAGATTCATGTGTCGACTGAACAAATGTGGTTTTTGACGGGGTCAACTAATTGTCTTAGGGACTGTAGAAGGTACATACAAATCCATGAGTTAAGTAAATCTTTTTCACCTTTACTAGCTAACATTCTCCCTGTAGTTCATACCCCTTCCGCTATAATTGGGATTGGCAAAAAGACTATTTTCAAGTTGATAAGAAAATCTTCGAGTAAGTTTACAAATCTCCAAAACTTTGACAAGATTGCTTTTTCCACATCGTTGTCAGCTGCCTGTATGACTTAAAAGAAAAATTCGCTTCATCACATGTTGACTTAAACAAGTTACGTGTCAAACTTGTAACATGCAAAGACTCAAGTGAACCTGCATTCAAAGAACATATTTTGCGGTCATTTCAACAAACGACAATTTGGATGTCCTCACATCTCGATCATTCAAATCCTTTGTCTCCTTATGAATACGGATGGAAAAGAGTTTACATGGCCCAGATCCATTCTACTTTTTAGGCATGATGAAGTCCGATTTCCTGCAAGATCTAGTATGTTCTTGCAAGAGGGAATAAATACTTAGCAAGAAATGTATTTGGCGAGAGCAGCAAATGTCTTGCACCGAACTTTGTCCATGTCAGGGCAGTGATACTTGCTAAACTATTTATTCTAAAGAGAACATCAACCTTTAAAAAAGATCAAATGAATGACGATGATGAAGATGAAAACGATACCATTGACTTATGGCGAAAGTGCATTTGAGCAATGGGGCAATATAAAGTTTAAGTTGCCTCACTGTTATTCATCGTCTGGCGTATAAAATTATAATCCTGGTACTTTTGATAACTATTTACACCACTGGGTCGATGCCACTGCTGGTGGACGTTTCGTCCCCGAGGGTATCACCAGCCCAGTAGTCAGCACTTCGGTGTTGACATGAATATCAAATATATGGTCATTTTTATAAATTTTCTGTTTACAAAACTTTGAATTTTTCGAAAAACTAAGGATTTTCTTACCCCAGGAGTAGATAACCTTAGTCGTATTTGGCACAACTTTTTGGAATTTTGGATCCTCAATGCTCTTCAACTTTGTATTTATTCGGCTTTTTAACTATTTTGATCTGAGCGTCACTGATGAGTCTTATGTAGACGAAACGCGCGTCTGGCGTATAAAATTATAATCCTGGTACTTTTGATAACTATTTACACCACTGGGTCGATGCCACTGCTTGTGGACGTTTCGTCCCCGAGGGTATCACCAGCCCAGTAGTCAGCACTTCGGTGTTGACATGAATATCAATTATATGGTTATTTTTATAAATTGTCTGTTTACAAAACTTTGAATTTTTCGAAAAACTAAGGATTTTCTTACCCCAGGAGTAGATAACCTTAGTCGTATTTGGCACAACTTTTTGGAATTTAGGATCCTCAATGCTCTTCAACTTTGTATTTATTCGGCTTTTTAACTATTTTGATCTTAGCGTCACTGATGTGTCTTATGTAGACGAAACGCGCGTCTGGCGTATAAAATTATAATCCTGGTACTTTTGATAACTATTATTCAATGTAAATATGTATATTATTATTAATTTTGTGTTTTGTAATAACTCTACCAAATGGTTGTGTACTTAAGTTACGCATGCGATGATAGTGGTAGTTAAGAAAAAAACCCAAAAGAAACAACACCTTGCAAGTGATCTAAACAAAACAAAAAAACAACAAAAAATAACACCTTGCTAGTGATCTTCGGCCTTGACGTGGTTGGCAAGCTTAAGACAATTAAATCATATTGTATTTATAACTGTCGAACTAACAGGAGACCAAAATAACATTTATTTTTAACTGGGCTGTAAACATGGTAAATATGCGCTTTAGAGCAGTTTTAAGATATGTTTTAATATAGTTTTATCAATATTTTGTCGGTATAAAAAACAAGCTAGGCGAGATATTATAACTTAAAAAACTAGTTATATATGTTACTAGTATAAAACCAATAGAATTTGTGTGTTTTTAGATGCAAAATTAAATATTACCGAGAGTTTTGCGTCAATATCCGTAAAAATTATGATTTTCACAAAAATATGAGATTTTTTCATTTTAAACACTTTTCAAAAAAAAAATATTTCAGAAACAAAAATTAGATAGATTTTAGTTTGTCAAATGATATATTTCATATTATATTGCAGATGAATTTGTTCTTAAACTGCATTTTTCGAACAATGTCGTCAAATTATGACTTATATTTTTTTCCCCTTTTTTGCCGTTTTTGGAAAAATGTGACCATTTCCCAGTTTGACGACCAGGCAATTCTGAATGTACGATAAAAGACCTTTCAAATGATATATCATATAGCCGTGTGTTAGGTAGGTGCATTAAAAACCTCCGAATCCTTGTTTTGGCGCTCGCCTATTACGCGTATATAATTATTTCATACGCGTATAGTAACGCGTATATTTATGCAATTAACGCGTATATAAACGCGTATATTAACGCGTATATGTATGGAATTAACGCACGTATATTAACGCGTTTATGATAAATAAATTGGATTGAAGTTTAAACGTGTTTATTTTCACAATATACGCGTATAAAACCACAATATACGCGTTAAAAACCACAATATACGCGTTAAAAACCACAATACGTGTGTTTCACAAAGGCATCGTGAAGAACTACTAAGTTGTTGGCAAGTTACGTCGTGTGTATCATCGTAAGTGTATCGTAAACCGAGAAGAGTGTTTTCTTTCACGTCCGCACTTTAATCGAGTATGGCATGCCAAATAAACATTTTTTTTTAATTATTACGGATGGCGAATTATGGCGATATATTTATATCAAAATTAATACAACGAAAGAATTTTAGTCCGTTTTCGATATTAATTCAAGATCTATGACGCTAACAGTCATAGGACAAAAGTGAGTTCCCGCTCAAAAATGTCCGATCATTTCAACTAACTTAAATCGGTATTTTTCAAAAAAATATTACCAAGTAAGTCTATGAGTGATCTTTATAAAATAGATACCATAAGATGCCGAAATGTCTGAAGTTAAATTGTTTATTTGGCCATATTTTTAGAGGTTCTTTTTCTTTATTGAATGGGTTAAACCAAGGATTTGTAAAGTTAGACTTTACAAATCCTTGGTTAAACGCAAATGATTTTTTTACGATTTTAATTTGGTTAGAATACATATCAAACTTTGCCGTGATTCAACCAATATTTACTTTGTGTTCACCTCGTCAGTAATTTAAAATACAAATATTAACAACACTTGGTACCAATATTCTTTTTGTAGACAAAAACAGTCAAATATATTCAACGAAACTATCCGACACAGTGAGGGTCTAGATTAGGGGCAACGAGGGTGGAGAGGTGCATTTCTTTGTTTTGTAATTCTTTTAGCCATTCTTTTCTTTCCAGCATTAAAAATATGCTTATACTTTAAATTTAAATGTGCCCCTTTAGAATTTGCAGTACACAAATGAAACCATTTATCAATTTTGTTAAAGGTCTGATTGAAACGAAACACAGAAAAATATAGATATTTTAAATTAGCTTATTTGTAATAATTTGGATATATGGGATAACAATTTTTAAAGCAGTAGATGATTTGAAATTTATAGTTATATTTGATCTTATCTAGTTTGTAATATATGAGGAAATAGTAATGTTTTAAAAGTTTTATAACATATACAGTAACAGCATTATTAGTTATCCGACATTAAGAGTTATTTGGAATATGACAAAGTAAATTTTTTATCACCAGAACAGGTTAGATTTATTATTGATAGCCCAATATAGAAAAAAATGCTTATCAATAAAATTGTTTTGGAGGATTTTTTTTTTATTTTTTTTTTAACGTTTATTCGTAGTGAGAGAAAAATAGGATTTCCCCAACCCCCAAAAAATCAAAAACAAATGTCATCCGTCTTCGAGCATTCGTCTTCCAGATCTATATATAAAATATATCGGGTTTTTTGTTGTTGTTTTTTTTTTTTTTTTTTTAAATTGGAATGAATTATGGATCTCTCAAATATGAAATTGAGTACGAAGGAATCATTTCGTCGAAAGAGACGTTTGTATTCTGCAACTCCCTTAAAATTATCCATAAATTTTGAAATTATAAAGAAACTAATGTTTCAACTCCATTAGACAAAGTTGATCTTCGTCTGCATGATTTGGCTATTGTTTAGGTTCTATTTGAACTGATAGCTCTTCAACTGTTTCTGTTCTTTGTTTGCATGCTTCGTTCCAAAAATCGAGAATTATAGCTCTTTGATTGTATGAATAGTTGTTGTATGTTGTTTTTTTCAGTTGTATAGAGCTTTTTGTTGTCAATGGTTATTTTTGTCGGAACTCTTTCACGAAATTTCATTGTTAGAATTATTATTGACACAATGTAGGAGACGGATGTAAGGTTAACTACATGTAAGTCTCCAATAGTGGACGAAAATACTGATGTTAATTAATGAACATAATTAACTACATGTAAGTACATGGCTAAAATCAGTGAACCAGTTCTGATAAGGACTTAGTCTACTTCAACATTTCATTCCAAATGATATACGTATATCAATATTTAATTTGGTATGCAGAAAACGCAGAGTATAGTTATTTTGTCAACTTTACTTTATATTCTCTCTCTTTTTTCTCTTTTTTTGTGTGGATATTTTGGGTTATTTCAAATAAATCCCTGGTACTAGTATTCAAGCGCCTATTAATGGGATAGGATGCTTAATACTATAAGAGTATCCACAAGTAGAGTTTTGGTGGTCTCTTTTAAAAGTCGGTGCATTAGAATATTATGCTACAACCAACCAACAAAAAGGGTTGCCTACTAAGTATATGAAAGCTAAAGAATATGCAAAGCATGTAATTTTTACGACGCAGGAGGTCGGGTTAAAGGGGTTCCCAACCGTGAATATTTAAGAGATAACTGTATTGTATTTGAAGTTTTAAGGACGTCCATCGGTAGTTTACTGTCGCAAATTTAGTTTACCTGGCGATAAATTTAATATTTATTGTATTTTTTCAAAACATTTAAAGCAAAGTCCTGATAATATAGGTATATAAATTAATTATTAGTACACATATTGTTTTATTTTTGATTATTTTTACTAGGGAGTCACCCAGAAACTGGGGACTACTAATCAACATCTGACTCCATTAAAAAGTGGCAGCGTTAAAACAATTCCACGAGATCTGTTCAGACCAGGAGCAGAGTTTCAGTACTGGAACTTGAGTAAAGAAGAGGGATACAATTACTAAAAATGAGTTGAAGAAATAGTAACATACTGGCAATAGCCATTAAAATAAAAGGTATTTGCCTTGTGAGAGAAAACTTTACCAAAGAGCGCTAGCCTATAACCGAACATTTTTACTATGGTCACAGGGTCAATCAGTCATGCAAACAACAATGGGGGGAATTCAATCGAAATTTATTACCACAGACGCATCTGTCAGGTAGTCGGTCAACAATCAAACCCCCAAAGTTCAGATAACACAATCAGAAAATAATTGTATTGAGAATAAGTTCAACAGACATTTTGCAAGACAAATAAAACAAAACGCAATTGTTGTTCCAAAATACAATATTTCTTTTTATGGAGCGAAAAATCAGCGTGTACTTTTTGGAAAAGGATATCACAATTCTTCCAAGGTATTAACAGAACAATATTGCATGATCAAATAAGTGACTTAAAGACAGGTTGGCAACGGTCAAGCAGTCAGGAGCTATGGGATATTTTTATAAACAAATGATGGTGGAAAATTATCCGATTTTTGTTGCTTATTTTGACAAAATTGAACCGTAAATTATTACTAAAAAGGGAATTATTATTTGTCTATTTGTATTTCATTACTGATTTAGCCAAAACAAATATACATAAGGGTGTTCATATATGTTATAGTTATTGACCAAGCAAGTCGGTATATGGGATTTAATCTGCACAGCACGAGATGACACAATAACCCGAACGACGTAGGAGTTCGGGTTATTAGGTCATCTCGTGCTGTGCAGATTAAATTCCATATACCGATTTGATTGGCCAATAACTGTTTTAACACATGACGCAATCAATTTACGTGAACGTTTTAGAAATGTTGACGTCATTCCGCAATCCACGGATCCTAGGAAAATTTCTTGTAGGGTAAAGCAAGGCAAAAATACGACTTTGGTAAGTTTAAAATTTATAATTTTTTTCATATTTAGACTCATTCTAAAATTGGGATTTAATGGTATTTTTTTTTATCGTTTCCACAGGCGCTTGGGTATATGATAAAAAAAATGTTTTGTTGATTAAAATATTTCCGTTAAATTTATTCCCCATTTTCATTTAATTGGTGACGATTAAGACTTTCACAAACTGTGTACTTTCGGTGTATGAATAAAAAAAAAAACATAACTGCAAGGGTTATTGAGTTTAAATCAGAATAATTGCTTTTGAATTTCTCAATGATATGCTTAGAGAGAAAAAGAAACGAGGAAGATATTATATTACCTAAATTTAAAATGTATAATAAACAGAAAATACGTTTCTCTTTCAAAACCTTTTACTCCCCGCAACCCTGCCCCCCTCCCCCAATCTCTTTTTATCTTCTGTATTGCTTTTTAAGACACGTCAGTCTAAATGAAGTCTGATTGATCTCCAGCTAATCCCCCTGTTTTAAAACAAACTGAAATATGGTCCTCATTAAATTCGATCCAAAAATAGTTCCTTTATATTCGGATATTCAAAAAGTCGTTATAAATTCCATTGAGTCTGAAACTAATCTAAATCAGATTGATTTATTTATATTCGGATATTCTTAGATACAATTCTTTTTGGGCAGAAATTAACAAAAATTGTTTTAACTTTCTTTTTTACTTTAAAACACTGATATAGATTTACGTTGTACACAAAATATAATAAAATAGTTTATGTCCCAGCTTTAAGATAAAAAAAATTTGAAGGAATGAGCATTTCTTTTTCCTATTTTGAAACTACGATGTTTGCACGAAGTTTATCTTTGTCGTAATTTCAAGGCAGATGGCAGACTCGGGGGTGGGGGCGAACAGGTCGTTAACCCTTGGATTTGACAAAGTATCGTGTTTTAGCTTCAAAACGTCAATATTGTCTTTAGTCTCGCTACACTCGGGGATTTTTTTTTAATTTGATAGAATAACGCCCCTTTCAAAATCCAAGAACCGCCCCTAAAGGTAAAAATAGATTTGAACTGTGCAGTTATCTGAGGTAGTTAATGCACACCTTAGCTGTGCATTATCCAGATTATACCACAGTAAGAACAAAGAGATTTTACTCTTGCCATGTGTTAAATTGTAGCTAGTGCCCCTTTAACGCAAAGCTTTATTTATATTTCCTAACAAAAAGTAATATTAAGTTACAAATACTAGTGGTATCTGATTGTAAGATTCTTGTTTAAAGCGGAGTAACTCTGATCATTAGATATTAAGAGTTGATTCACAGTTGCGATGTATTTCATGCTCTCTCCTTATATCATATAAAAAAGTATGATTTGTTTTGTTCAATCATCAATGAAAGTGAAATAATAATTTGCTTTTATCAGCTAAAATGGTTCAATTTTGTCAAATAAAGCTTATAAACATTGATAATGAATTATTCACTTCCAAGTGAATAATTCGACTCATTAAATCCGTATTCATGTGAACTCCAATTTAACTCGTAGAAAGAGATAAAAAAAAAGCGCATGCATTGTCCGTGTACGGGTATTCAAAGGAAAAAAATGTCAACATTGAAAGTGAAACAAAGGTAAATACTTTGAATAACTGATTCGATCCACACAAAATCATTCTTATAAAGATAAAAACGACGAAAAAATTAATTTTTAATCTATAATACAAAATTTAACAGACCTATAAAAATCCAATTGCACGAGTTGCTTAATCTATTTACATCTCTGTTTATGTTTACATCGCTTATATGGTCATAGAAGGTCAACTCAATAGTTAATTAGATGGCGTCTTGGCTAAAATTCACAAGGAACGAAGCTACATCTTATTGAGATCATGTCCTGCAAATTGTTTCTTTTATAATTTTAATAGTTTCGATAAATGATTTACATTGTTATAAATAAAATATGAGAATGTGAGTCAAATCGGTGAACAGGAATTTGGCAGCTAGTTCCCCTTTAATATGGCATTTGAATTTATCTTTTAAATACTCCGTGTTGTTGTTGTTTCTGTGGCGGCGGGTAGCTTCCAATTTCCAATTTTGTCTACAAAAAGCCCGTCCAACAAAATGAATGAGTGCATTGAACTCCATGTTGGAGTCAAAAGAGATCAAAAGGCAATTCCGATCAGGCATCCCCACTATCTCTGATGTAACTGTTCTGTCTTTTAACTATAGCTATTAAAAAGTAATCAACGAATTTGCTAACTCTTAAGCTTTCGTGACATAGTTACAGTGATAAATAATTGGTCTGAAAGAGGGCAATTTATCAACTGTCATCGTTTAATTTGTTATCACTAGAATAAGATGTTCACCTAATTTGTGAAGTTTAGGACGGACACAACGACGACACAATTTGGGTCCCGTTTTCGATGAGCCACGAAGAAAATCAAGAGTTATCCCATAAATCTTTTCTTTTGTTTTTTAACACTCTAATTAATTCTTTATTGCACATATCGGTGTTTAACAATTAAATTTGGTGTACAGCATTTCATCAAGTTTCCCCCCGAGAGTTTCCCTGTTAATCTCATCAATCTCCCCATTGTCAAACATACTGCTGATTTGTGTTTGTATATTATTTTTAATCAGCAATATATTATATATATTGTATATATTACACCCGCCATGATAATGTAGAATTCATTGCTATTGAATTGATTCTCGTGTTATTGGTTATGTTCAGTTCGACGGCAGTTGTTCCTTGAATATATGTAATAAATGTAAACATACGAAGTGCGTCAAGAGTATGGACAGTCATGAGAATGTACGCAATAAGCGATACATTATGTTTTCTTTGATACATGTAAAATGATAAACTAGTAAACTATAAGTCAAAATGAACCAGAATGACTCTATGAATTAAGCAAACATCCAAAAAAATATGATAGAGACATTAAAATTTAATATAAAAACACAAACAATGCAACATTTTCTGAGCGAGATTCGAACCCTTTCATCAAACCCATCATTTAATAATAGTAGTTCTGTGCTTTACGGATGGAGCTACGGCGACTCTTATAAATAAGACTGTTATTAAGATGCTATATCGGTACAATTTATCGATGTTACAATTTTTTCTTTAAAAAGTTGTTTTTTATGTAATAAGGACACACTAAACCAATTTCATTTTTAAGGGAAAAAGTAGTATAAATAACAACAGTCTTGAAAAACATTACTTTTTTTTGGTTTGAAATGTCCTTCTGGGGGGATTCCCTGTTTTTCTTACCTAAAAACACCCGAAAATCCGCATATTGGACTTTCATCCTTTTTAAGGGTTACATTAACTATAATTGATCACACATATCATAAAATATGTAAATCGATATATTGATCAAAAAGCATTTTTATTTTTTTTTATTTTTAAATTTTATTCTGTCGGCACTTTTTGAAATTGGCCCTTCTGTGAAAAAAATCCCCGGCAAATTGGCCCTACCTCTTTAAATTTAACTGAGTAACAAATAACATTGTTGGTGTAGGTTGACCATTGTCCAAACACTTACGAGTGTTACTTTTAATCAATATCGAAATTTATATGTATTCTATCTTATGTTGTATATAATTATTCTATCTTATGTTATATATATATATGAGGGAGGGTAGGAGGGGTCCTGATCCCGAAATCCCGAGCTTAAAAACACGTTATCCCGAAATTCCGGGCTTAAAAAACCAGAATTCCCGAGGTCCCGAAATTCGAAAAAAAGAATTCCCGGATCCCGAAAGGGTCAATCCCGAAATCCCGAGCTGAAAAACTGCTGATCCCGGAGTCCCGATAAAGGTCCTATCCCCCTCATATATTACCAAGGATTTGTATAGTTAAGCTAACTATACAAATCCTTGATATTACGGTGTGAATTTCTTTATATTATAGGAATGTAAAACCATATATATTTGAAACATAAGTTGGTAATTTATAATGTGAAGAATACGTTTATATTTTATAAAATCTTTTGTTGAACTAGCTGTCAGTAACTGTGAGTTTTCAGATCAGTACTTCACAGTACTTCATGTGTCTTTTTGTTGTTAGAATATACAAGTACCCGGGACGTCCATTCCGTGTTTCTGTTAGATGTATTCAGTTATATTTGTATTAATCTGACGAGTTAAGCCTTTTTCAGCTGATTTTTAATGTTCGTTCTCATGTTGTAATCGGTTACGCATCGGATCAAGTTTGGGAGGGTTTGGGATTTCGCTAACATGTTTTACTCCGCCACATTTTGTATGTATGTGCTTGTCACAAGTATTGAACCTGTAATTCAGTGGTTGTCGTTTGTTGCTGTGTTACATCATGCGGTTTGTCTCGAGTATTGATCATTTTTTTGTACATTAATTTGGGACGTTAGTTTTCTCGTTTGAATTGTTTTGCATTTGTCATGTAGGAAAGTAGCATACATATCCCTTGTAAGATCAACAATGGAATATGGCGCAACGATCTGGAACCCATATATGAAAGGGGATATTGACAAACTAGAACGTATCCAAAACAGAGGATTACGATTCATCAAGAAAAACTACAGGAGTCGAGAGACAGGGTCCATAACTAATATGAGACGCCAGCTTGAAATGGAGACGCTAGAGGAAAGAAGACACAGCCTCCGTCTTATCCTGATTTACAAGGTGGTTGAGGGTCTGGTGCCGGCTCTACCAGCCGACAATTTTGTCATACCAGCAAGACCGAAACGAACAATAAAAGCCAAAACTTATTCAAACTGTGAAACTGACAATATCATCGAACGTCAAGTTATCAATAACACCAGAGGACTTAAAGTACCAAATAGCAACAAACCACAGTACAAACATTCATTTTTTGTGGAAACAACTATTCACTGGAACCAACTACCAGATAAAGTTGTGCATGCAGGTTCTGTAGAGGCATTTAAGACCGCTCTACAAGAACACCGCCCATAACAACGGCGCTCTTCTCCACCGTGTATAAAAGCCTAAACAGGATTCTACACGTACCACTACAGATACAGATACAGTCATACGGGGCCTTTTATAGATACCTTATTTGGAAGCAGGACAAATCGCCCCACTGGAAAATCGCCCCACACCAAATCGCCCCACTTTTAAAAATTCGCCCCAAACTGGTTTACCAACTCACCACTTAATGAATTTAATAATATAAATCTAGATGAATATATAATTTCAGGTCTGCCAACTCGCCCCACATAACTAAAAAAAAACATTATACAGCGAATACAAAAAAACGAAAATTTACTAAATCATTACTGAGACTACTATAACAGTAGTCTCAGATCATTATTATTGATATTGAGTTGGCATGACTCAACTTAATTCATCAGGTATTTTCTATTTTTCATAAGTGGGTCGAGTTGGCATTGCTCAATTCATCAGGATTTTTCTATTTTTCACTGGTTAAGCTACTGAGTTGGCATTTACGTCACAGAAATTATTGATACTCACTTCTTTATGCTTTATTTCAACAAAAAGAAAAGAACTACAATAGATATAGAAGATGTGGTATGAGTGCCAATGAGAAAACTGTCCATCCAAGTCACAATTTGTAAAAGAAAAACCATTATGTAGAGGTCAAAGTATTGTCTTCAACATGGAGCCTAGCTTGGCTCACATCGAACAGTAAGCTGTAAAGGGCACCACAAATGACTAGTGTAAAACCATTCAAACGGGAAACAAATTTGTATTGATTTTTTTACAAGTGGGTCAGGAACATACATGACATAGATTTACAACCGGGAATTGCATCTTTTTCATAAGTGGGGCGAGTTGGCATTACTAAATTCATCAGGATTTATCTATTTTTCAGAAGTGGGGCGAGTTGGCAGACCATATATCAGAGGGATTTTTTCCCTTTTCATAAATCAAGCAATATATCCAACCTATTTTCAATGGGATTTTATCCTTTCCAAAGATCTATTAGAGCTATACAGTCTAAGATGATTCTTTAATCTTGCAACAGTATGAAACCATTATACTTTTCTACACTTTTACACTAGTTTTCGCCATATAAATTGAAAGAGGTAGTCCTGCTTTGCTTTTATATAAAAAAACCAAACCCAAAACAACGAATTAATTAAGACATAAGTATCCTGTGTCTTAGGGTGGAATAAATTGTACTTTGTAAACAAATAACTCTTTCAGATTCACACAAGAATATTATCTGAGACTGACATTATCAAGATGTTAGCCATGATTTATTGAGTGACAATTTATTTTTAAAATTTGGAGGAGTGTTTTTTTGCCCTCCAAAAATTGACTTTCTCGTGGTAAAAAGTTTTCTTCTTGTCGAATTGTTCCATATGAGGTTGGTTTCATACAAGGGCATCATAGGAAGAACGAAAAGAAGCTAGCATTATCCTTTAACTTCTTTTTTCTGCTATAAAGACGATGTACTCTCAATGTATACTTCAATGGTTGGTGACTTAGTATATTGAACGTATCTATATATACAATCGAACTTGAAATAAAAGATACAACAGCTTAAATTAACTGAGTAACATTAAGAAATTGACAAAACTTTACAACAAAAGAGATGATTTCAGCTTCCCGATTGTGAACGACTTTCCATTTATACATGTATGTAGCATTATATAAGATCATATAAACTATCAGAAAATGAGGCAATTTTGCTCAACTTCACAGTAGCTTAATACGAGTGCACACACTAAAATGTCTCGTCTTTTTTTTTTTTTTACCAATCATTGATATTATGTTAATAGTCCTAAATATTAAACTTTATTACAACTGTCACACAAACTTAACATTAACCAAGAAAACTAAACATTGACCAATGAACCATGCCAGGCAGGCATGTTCAGCTAACAATTCTTCCATACAAAAAAATATAGTTGGCCTATTGCTTATAGTTTAAGAAAAACTGACTTAAACACAAAAACTTAACACTGAGTAATGAACCATAAAAATGAGGTCAAGGTCAAGTGACATCTGCACGACTGACATATAGATAATAAAGTATTTTCATACATCAAATATAGTTGACCTTTTGTATCTAGTATAAGAATAAAAGACCAAAACTCAAAAACTTAACATTGACCACTGAACCATGAAAATGCGGTCAATGTCAGATGACACCTGCCAGCGAGACATGTTCACCTCAATACAATCATCCCATACACTAATTTAGTAGACCTATTGATACAGTATAAGAAAAACAGACCAACATACAAAAACTTAACTATAACCACTGAACCATGAAAATGAGGTCAAGGTTAGATGACACCTGTCAGTTGGACATGTACACCTTACAGTCCTTCCATACACCAAATATACTAGACCTTTTGCTTATAGTATCTGAGATATGGACTTGACCACCGAAACAACCTTGTTTACTGATCCATGAAATGAGATTAAGGTCAAGTGAAAACTGTCTGACGGGCATGAAGACCTTGCAAGGTACTCACATACCAAATATAGTAACCCTATAACTTATTATAAGAGAGAATTTAACATTACAAAGGATCTTATTTTTTGTTCAAGTAGTCCCTGAACCATTAAAATGAGGTCAATGAACATGTGACTGACGGAAACTTAATAACATGAGGCATCCATATTCAAATTATGAAGCACCCAGGGCTTCCATCTTCTAAAATATAAAGCTTTTAAGAAGTTAACTAACTCCACCACCCTGTAGCCTACACTGTGGTAACCACTGCCACGCCCCTGAATCACTATCCCCATGTCCAGCTACTAAAGTCACAGGCTCGACAAAATTCCATGGGGACCATTACTATGTATTAAATTTACAATTAACCATGTTCAATGTACATTTTGGCAAAGTTTTTGAAAAAAATTTCTGAGTTTAATATATAGTAATGATCCACCCGTATAAAGTTCCTTGGTCCAATGATTTTAAACAGAACTCACAGTCTATTTATGCAGTGTATGCACACTTCACATTCGGCTTGTAAATGTTAGTTTCCAAATCTGAATAAAATCATGTCTTTATAGACATATCTTCATTTAACAAGATGTTTTTGACTTAATTACACCTTATGTAAGAATCTTGAGTTTTAATTGGTTGATAGCCAGTGTATTTTTCACCAATTTACTGTTATCAAATGAATATCGTTCATTTTTTAAAGTCGCTGGGGTATATGCAAAAAGGATATGCCTTTTTTTACCCACTCTGCCATGGTATTTGCCAAAAAATACTCTATCCAACTGGACACTTGTAACATCACAATCATCAATGCGTTTTTGTAAGTTAATATTCGGTGTAATTAAACAGATATATCATGTTCTTGAGGGGTATATGCGAAAAATACCAGTCTTGAGAATGAATTTCCCTCGCCTTACAGCTTGCGAAATTTAACATTCTCTGGACTGGTATTTTTCGCAAATACTCCTCCTTAACATGATATATCTGCTCAATATCTTAGGTCCACTTTGTTCATATCACCCTACAACTGCTTAGATCATGTATATCATTGGCTTTCAAATCTTCAGATTTTAGTGTTCTGGATGAAGTTAAATCTAGAATAGCTAAATATAGAAAAGCCCTTTGGATATCATGCAAGATATATATAAAGTGTTGTTTTCAAATATTTAATTTTTAAATAATAATACATCTATATGTAACAAATTGTTCACAATTTTTATGAATTGAAGTATAAATGACCTATAATAATAAACATCTATTTCATCAACAATTTTTCAATACATAGACTGATATAACCCACATCTTTTACCTCCCTTTAAAATGTTGTTGTATACTAATGTGGATTAATTTATTTTGTTGATTGAGGAAAAAATTGTATTTTGCTGGCCATTTGATTTTTGTGTTTTTTTATGTTTTCCTTCAAGCCTAAAAAAGTTTTTTACTTGGTTGAACATTTAAATTCATGGTTTGCCTTGAATAATCTACAAAATCCACGCAAATTGATATCACAAGAATCATGAAGAATAATGATGAATCCACAGTGTAAAAAAACCCAAATAATAGTAGATTTGAGTGACGATAAATTTACCAAAAAAAAATGTTTATTACTACAATAATGTCATATATATGTTCAATATTGAAACTTTTGAAAGAAGATACATTTTGAATAAAACATTCATTACAACATTATTTATTCAGTTTCAATACATTTGGAATAAAGTTTGCTTTTTCTACAAAATCAATCATACATATATTGATCCCATGAACGCCAGTCTGTTTTTCTTTCAACCACAAAACAACTCGAGGAGCAACTTTCTCAGCAAGAACATTGTGTAAACTGCTATTTAAATGTGCCATGATGGTACCAGCCCCTGGTGTTAAAACTCCTTGTGTCACGACAAACATGTCTGTCGTTTTACTCGACTTATAATTGGACTCGAGGAAAGTAATAAGATCTTGCACATTTGTAGTATTAGCCCATGGAGCTTTTATCATAGTGTTTGGCCAAAACATCATATTGCCTTTGATTACATCATTGTGATAGAAAACAATCACTTGTAAACCCTGTTCCCACATCATAGATAAATTAACACTATCCATGTCTAAATGTGGACACATTTTACTTTCAAATGTTTTTAAAATCAAATCTAATAGTTTTTCATGGTGATTTTTAGTCATATCAAAGAGATGATTAAAATCCAATATTACAATTTCTTTTGGATGTTCATCCAGAAAAGATTTTATTTCATCTAACCCCGACGCTACTGGCATGCCATATAAGGAATGCAAAAAGAATATGCCTTCTTTATCCTTTCTAGATGCTACTCTTAAATCAAAGTATCTAACACCATGTTCTAATTGTTGTCGGAATGTCAAGTACTGGGTGACCGACCATTCTTTCATCACAGATTTCCCCATATCTCCAAACATAGAAATGAATGGTCTAATATCAGCCTTGTCTGGTCCTATCTCTGAGGTGGTATCCAAATCATATGAAAAGGAATTATGGCTGCCTGAAAAAGCAAAAAAAACATGATATTAACTTTAATAAAAAAAAATAGTGATATTTCACATTTCATTAGAAGCTAGGCACCATGAAGGAAGGACTGTTAGGGGTCCTCTATTCCTGTAAATTCTTCATTGTTTAAGGCCATTTTTTGTAATTCTTTATATTTTTTGCCCATTATTATCTATTCTTTATATTTTTCCCAATTTTTCTCCTTTCTTTATATTTTTTGCCCATTATTATCTATTCTTTATATTTTTTCCCATTTTTCTCTTTTCTTTATATTTTTTGCCCATTATTCTCTATTTTTTGGTATATTTTTGCCCATTATCATCTATTTTTTATATTTAAGATCCACTTTTCTCTATTCTCTATTTTTTGGCACATTATTCTCTTTTCAGTAAACCCCCACCCAGACCCTTATGAAGAATGACTGTCATCCAAATTCAAACCAGATCTGGGGTTGAAGTCATATAACTTTGCTCAGTGCTCGGAGCACAAAAATCATGCTCGAAACATGAAATCCAGCATTTTGATTGGTTGATTCTTGAGTCTGAGTACAAAAATCATGCTCGAAAGTTTTATGACCGTGAGACCTGATGTTACCTAAAAAAACAAATTCAGTCATCAGATAGAAAAGGATCTACCTATATCAATATATCAATGTAATACATGTAGTATTAGTATTAATTACAACATATAAAGCTACCATTCATTTACTCAATTACTTTTTAAATGATGTTAAAAGATGTAATATTCAAAAACCTTATTTTCCTGCGATTAATATGGTGATTATAAAGACAACAAAAGAGTGTTTTTAGACAATTTATCAAATTAACGTTTAATCAATCAAAGATAGATAACTGTTACAACCATCATTTATTTTCTAATCTATGTGAAGGATTGTCAGAAAACAAGTTTGATGTAATCTTATAAAAGATTTCATTTTTGGATTGCAAACCATGTATGCATAGTAATATAAAAGGTTTGAAAAATGAATAAAAACAAATGATCTCCCCTGAATATCATAATGTTATCAATCACATTGTTTTGAAAGCTTTGTGTGAGAATGAATATATTTGCATAGAAATTCTCTTTGGTTTCATCCTTCTTCAGACATTTTTGTAGGTACTGTAAAATGTACTTGTATACTTTATTTTTAAATCATAATTTATTCAATTTTGCCACAGAAAATAGAGGTTTTCAGTACAATTCTTGTAAACTGCAAGTATCTATAAAAAAAAATCAGAAAAAAAAATCATCAAATCCATGCAGTGCTTTGTTATTGATTTTAATTTTGCAATCAATTGTACAACTGTACTGTACATGCTTCATGTATATATTTTGCTTAGCATTAGGTCAGTTAATAACTTCTATCTGAGATTAATTCATATGACAATTTTTTAGTGTGAAAAGACTTGAAAAATGGAAATTTAGTTTATTCCTGCCTTTTAACTTTACAAAGTGTCTCATCCAGCCTTTTTTACACAAAACTCCTGTCCTGCCTATTTTTTTCAAATTCTATCCTAGCCCTTTGCCCTTAAAATCAAATGGTAGCTCCATTAACTGGTTAGGATGATCACATATGAAAGTCATGCATGGTTGATGCATTTACATCAATGGTAATCAAGGTTCATTAGTAGATGCACATATACTGAAATGTAGAGATTTTATATATTTCTTAAATAGTAATGAAGACGTTAGTAGCACAGAAAGCATGTATATAAAATATATTGAATCACACATTTTCATTAGACATAAGGTCCAAGGACACAGTTATCGTCCTTTGGTTTTCGTTGTCTACGAATATAGTCCCTAGTGTAAACAGTGTATAACTTGCATGTTTAATTTGATACACTTTCCCAATTTATTTCTTGATATTAAATGCATGAAATATTAAGTAGGGGGATGTAATTACATGTCAAAAAAATTTGGGTGCTGAATCTTTATGTGAAGTAGTGATTTGGTCCAGTTCAAAACGGTCAAATTTTATCACGTCTGAAGCTGTCAAACTGAATTTTACACCCCCTTTACACAGAATTGTCAATATTTTGAGTGTGAGCTGGTAGAAGTTTCTATAATTTTGATATTATTTGTCTCACTGGTAGTACACTACACTGTAAAAATCTTTTTGAGAAAGAGCAGGTGCGATTTTTTTAATATGAATTTATTGTCTAAAAGAAATGCACTACGAAATAACTGTGTTCTCGGGCCATAAATTATTTATGCAATGTATAAAAAAACTGAATGTAAATTTCGAATAAATTTCAAAATCACTTAAAATTTTATAATGTACAATTTGATTGTAAATGTATAATGGATAAAAGTACTGTAAACCAACTTATTTTTCAGGAGCAATTTATTTAGCGACTTTTGCGAGTAGAAAAATAACGTGAATATAAATCGTCGCGAATGTGTAAAACTTAGATCTTTCCTTATTAAACTATATACAGAAATTAGAAAATAGCGAAATTAAATAGCAGTGAAAAAGACTAGAAAGGGTAAAACGCGAAATAAAGTATCCACGAAAATAAGTTGCTACAGTAAGCTCTAATTTAAAAGCAAGAGGACAGGCAAGGTCCTTCACAATTAAACAAGATTACCACATATGAGGGGGAGGACAGGGGTACCCTTCTCCTTTCTCCCAGCCTTCCTCTCCTTTCTCCCTGTCTCCCTTAACCCTGTCCTCCCCCTCATATATATCCTGTTAGAACAAGAACACATCACTGTTTGTTTGCCTAAAGAAGTTGTCTAGCTGACAATTTTGATGTAAATGAATAAGAGTAACATAAAGCCATTACTCCTTAATACATGTATATTGAGTCCATGTGTAGGTATTAAAGCAGTTGTAAACAATAAAATTGTTTCATTTCATTTAGTTAATTAAATGGACACCTAAAAAGTCAAGCAGGTTATGCCTGTTATAGTTTTGAAATTGGAATACCCTAGTATATAACTATTCCGCCTTTTTGATGGACAGTTTCAGGGAAGATGTCACAATCACTAGGTTATAAACAAATTGCCATCTTTATTTGAAACACTAGTAGTCTATAGTCTATACTCATGATACTAAAATAATGAAATTTTTAAAATCACTACAAATAAAGGGTCAAATATAATTAGTTTTGGGGATGAAAATATGAAAGGTTAACATGGTAATGGATAAACAGAGAATGAATGCTCTTTAAGTAAGATCTGACATGTCTCATGGTGTAAAAGACAAAGCACATGGAGTCAAAAAGCCAAGCAAAGATGCTGCATATCACAAATTCATTTTATATCAAGTCAGGTTGCAGGGCTTTATATCTGTAAATGCCAGTTGTTGCTTGCATCCTACTTACCACAGCTGTCAAAGGTGAAAATACATTATAAATCATTTGCCATTTAAAAAAAAATATATTTATCATAAAAAGGGGTGACCTTGGTGGAAAATGATAATATCAATTTCTCAGTGTGATGTTTTTTGTATTTATCACATTATGTAACTATAAACTGTTTAATAAATTCATCTTACCAACTATCTTGTATATTGTTGAAGAGTGTTGCCTGCTCTATTCTACATGTATTTGTTATTTGTGTCATTTGGGTTGCTGTTGCATTGGTGTTTACTCCATTTTTTTCTTTTATTGATAACATCAGAGATGATATTGAAAAAGGATATTTGCTACATGACGGAGAAATGGTTAAAATAACATGCAGGTTTTAGGTAGTTGAATTTCTACTATCTTCATAAAAGAGAACTATTCATCTCCATAATCTTCTGGATGCTATTAGTGTGTGTAAGCTAGATTTTATAAATGAAACAAAGACATTTGTTTCAAAACTGGTTTTGTATGAATATTAAAAAAAATCTTAAAGGCAAAAGTGTTGAATATAAAGATAACAAAACATCTGTCCTTTGGAACCTAACACACAGTTGTACATAATTATACTTTTGAAAGTAATACTTCAATATAAATATTCAAAAAGCCTGACTCATAATTTTAAAATCAATATCAATCATTAAGGTGGTACCCAACACTTTCACTAAAATTAATTTGGCTCGTTTAATTTTCTTGAAATTTTGACAAATTATTTACTTTGACCATTTGACAAAAATATAAAAATTTAAAAAAATTTGAACCAACCGTTTTATCAGAAAAATTACACTGGTTATATAGCAGTTTGACAAACACTTATTTTGATCATTGAGAAGCTTAATATTCCCTTAACAACACAATATATTAAAACGTTTAGCTGATTTTACAGAGTTATCTCCCTGTAGTGTTAGGTACCACCTTAATGCAACCTTATCTGATATTTTCTTCACAATGTTGTACTTTACTTTCCTAATCATGTCTAACTATTCCACTAACCAAATTCAGTTCAATGTCAATCAAAAAAATGTAATTAGATAAGATAATTTATTAGTATAAAATCCAAACAATCTAATTGTTACTAAATACAAACACAAATAAACGTAACATTCATTTCTTAATTTGGCGTATAAATATTCGCATATGCTTATATCAGTAATTTGGTTTTCACACATATATATCTAGATTTCGTGCCTTTTCTCTTGTTGAGAAAAAATTACTGATCAGATCGACACGTATATTTTGCATTCATGATATGTAATTGCAGTTATATTTTTTTCTGATTTAACATTTTTATATTTGTAGAATTCCTTCCATTGTTAGGAGATCCAGAGACCACGATTTACATGATTTACATGACCAGAGTTGTCACAATTTATATCTATTATTTGTTAAACTGATCAGTACATTTTCTCATCCCAAATTGCTTTTTGTTTTATTTACGTATTATTAAGACAATTTTATGTTCGTATGAGTATAGCGAAGAAGAACATAAAAAAATGTAACATTTAATATTTAACAAATTGTCTCCCTTTTAATTTATTTATCTTTAGGGCATGCTATATGCCTTAAAACTTTTCAAGATACACAGGTTTGGTGTACTCAAAGAGTAAATTTTGAGATGAAAATGCAGCCAGTTTAGATGAAGTGTCCACATGTACCGTAAGATTATATTATTTAGAGGGAATCAATGCTGCTTATATAAACTCAAAACTGGTAAGAAGAATATCAACAGTATAAGATACCTGGAATAGCCAACTGGTTGAGTGGAACCGTATGTAAATGCTCTGGTAATTTTGACATCCAGTTAATAAAATCTTTACTTTCTGCCATGTTTACTGTCAGTTAAAGATTATCATTTCTGAAAGAAAAAGAGGTATATATTAAAGCTTATATTCCTAAGTAATCCTACTTATAAGGTATAGAAAAAGTACTTGAGCCGTTCAGAAAGAACATACAATAAAGTAGTAGTCCAGTCAAACTAAGATTTAACCTCAAACTAATTGCAACAGAAAATGTTGAGTTCTTATCTATAGCATTATGCCCTTTATATACCCAGAAAAAAGACCCATAAAATCTAACTTCAGGAAAACTCAAAATCAGCATTTTTTATTTTCTATGGAAATTAACATTGGAAGGGGAGATAACTCCACAAAAATGACTCTTTTTTGATCAGTTTTTGGTTGAATTTCTTGATATTTATGTAAAGTATGATACTTTGATGGGGATATAAGTTGATATTCGACTAAATTGTATAATCTTCTGCTCATGAAATATACAAAACCGAAGTGTTATGGGTACTTTTTTTGGGTGTTCATTTTTCATTAAAGAAATTGCAAATTTGAAGCTTTGTGACCATTTTGAAAAAATAATGTGAAAATTTGGTATTGTTTATATCTGTATATTATATTTTTTCAGCATCTAACATGTCTAAAGAAACTTTAAACCACAAAAAGAATAATACATGCTTAATTATTTTTTATTAAATAATAACTTGACATGTTGAAAATTTCAAAAAATGGTCAACTAATGAATTACGAAATCTTGATTATAGCTTGATAAAAGACATGAAAACACCTTAAGAGTTGTTTGTTATACCCTAAAGACGGCTTTAAAAATCAAGAATCAATACGTTCTGATGAATAAAATCGGTAAAGTTATAATTTTTTATCAATTTTTATTGATATTTCTGCCTTTTTTGCAATAGTTATATCCCTTTTCGATGCAAATCTCCATAGGAATTTTAAATGGTGAATTTTTTAGTCTTCCTCAAATAAGATTTTATGGGACTTTTTTCTGTGTATATTTGGGGTATAATTCTAAAGATTAAAACTTAAAATCTTCTGTTGCAATTACTTTCAGGTTAGGGTAAAATTTATGCTAGATTAACTGGACTATAGATGAAGTAGTATTTATTTTAAACAAAATGGTTCCTATGCATATAGTATGACTGATTTATAGTTATAGTAAATATATATATGTTCCGGACCATATGAGTATTTGGACCATATGCGTATGTATAGGTTTATACTGACCGTTCATTTATCCATAATACACGTATATATAGACAATAGACAATATTTTATTAACACAAACACATTTAAATTAAATGGTTATGGCATACAAAGTTAAGACAATAAACTGACAATAGTTAAATTGATTATAATTATATTAGAGTGACAGTGGTATTCACAGCGAAGAATAAAATATCAACAGTTAACACATTATATGTTCATGAACAATTAAAATAAGAACACAAACAAAAATTAGGTTGCATATTAAAAGAAATACAAGTTATACAGATGTTCTCAATAAAAAACAATCATTTTATAATGACTGGTAGACTGCTATTTAAAAGTGCAGTCAAATATATATATATAAACCCTTGTTTCTACATGAAGTTTAATTAACAAATGAATTGGTCCTAAAAAAAAATGACCTTGATTTGATGTGTATAGGTATGATAAATTTCAGACTCTAAGTCTCAATCAATTAATAGCTATACATAAAAAAATCTTGCTGTTTGCCAATCTACAAATGATCTATTGGTATTTTTAAATATTTAACATATTATCCATTGGTTGAAAATATCTATTTTGACATGCATGAACTGTCATGATCGACTGTTTGCATATATATAATTTTAAAAACTTGCATAACATTACAGCAGATTCCAGCGAGTATGAAGCTACAGGTAGATTCTTTGGTTAGCTTCCTTGCTAGCTCAACCATGAAATGATTATTACCTTAAAATTGGGAGGAGCATAGCACCAATTCATCATCCAATGAAAACACCATATCAATGGCCTGTTTATATATGTATGTTTCATGCAAACAGGTTTACCTAAACAACTTTGCAAATTAAATTTTATTTCATAAAGAATTGAAAAATTCTTTGTATTACGATAAATTAGAAGCTTAGTTACGGTTTGTTTTGTTCAATGATGGTAACATCTAGTGTTGTTTCAATGCTAAACAAATGGAAATTTTATAGAAAATCCACAGCGTTCCCCTTGTACTCTCATAGTTGGCAATTTGGTGTTTGATAGATGGAGGATTGCAATGATTTCCTTAAAACAAGTTTATAAATTTATTAGATACTGGTTTAAACAAATGTAAATATGGATCAATTCAAGTACACCTTCTAGGATGCGCTCGACTTTTGTGATTTTTTTTTTAAGTAAATGGTTGTTTAGGACTTTTTATATACAATTAACGCTAGCACATCATAGAAAATCAAGTGAGTAATCTATATCATTGACTGTCCCTCTGGTATCTTCTATGCTTAAAATTTTATAACAAAAATACCTGTGAATTTTCTAAAAAAACTCTTGGTTTGTTTGCCACAAAATCCTGTAACTTTTAAATGCAATGAAACTATACCTAATAATGCTGGAAGTTTCCCCTTTAATTTGTATTTGTTCAAAATAGCCCATCTTTATAGTATTGTTCATTATCTTTGCTGTTTTTATATTATTGGAAGTTTGATAAATTCGTAATTTAAAGGCAACAGAAGGGGTCATAAGCCTTATATTTACGCCATGATTGTAACCATTGTAAATAAAAGTACATTAACATACATGTAACTGGATTTATAAATGAACTGAGTAATTGATTGAAATAAAATTGGCAAATCAAACACACCTTCAACATGCTTTTGAATTTGCTTATAATGATAAATAAATTTTAAATTTAGATTGAAAACTTATTTTTAAAGACTTGTAAAACTAGTTTTACAATGTTTATGTTCTGTCACTAGTTCTGATTGGTTCTCTGTTTAACTTTTGACTCCACCCAATAGCTTGTTTACCTTACCTAATAATTATTTCATGGTTGAGCTAGCAAGGAACCTAACCAAAGAATCTACATGTAGTTTCATACTCGTTGGAATCTGCTGTATTAAATTAAAAAAAAAATGCTATTCACTTGTCAATACAAATTTACAAATATTTTTTTGGCACATACTCATTTACATTGTAGGCCGAGTATGTTATAGTCCGAGTTCCCTGTAGGCCAACAAATTGAAGATTATGTCACAGGAGGAAACTTACAAGACATAGATTGAAAAAATGTACAATTTAAAAAAAAAAATACGAAAAAATAAAAAATATAAAATGTTTTGTATAATAGGGTAAGATGTTGTAATTGAGTTAATATTGATGCTTTGAAATTGAAGATTTGAAAGAGTCTACTGAAGTGCAATTTACAATGTTATCTGGTAGTTTGTTCCAGTCGTTAAGGTTCATCATAACCTTTTTGGCTAAAATGGCCGTATTTACACCCCAAATTTTACTCTGAGTACAGACTAACCTATACACCTGCAACAGTTTTAAGGGATGGCAGGAACTAGATATATAAATTTTAAATGCATTTTATGTTTCAGAAAATTATAAACTTTTCTAGATTTTGCTATCCATTTTTTTTCGTTCCTGCAGAAGGTGCAAAAATTAACTAAGTAGTGAAAACGATTGAGAAGCTCCCCTCATATAATCAATGTTGTGAGTAATATTGATTTAAATGGACAATAGATGGACAATAGACACCTGTAAACAATAGGTGATTTAACAGGTTTAAACTGTGTAACTGAGTGGACCGTATCAAATGAAACTCGGGTGTTTGTTTATTTTGCTATCTTCTGCAGACTGGAAAAAAATGGACATCAAAATCCAGGTAAGTTTTTAATTTTCTGAAACGTAGACTTCATATAACTTTTATATATCTAGTTCCTGCCATGCCTTAAAACTTTCCTGGATGTACCAGTTTGTCTGTACTCATAGTAGTTTTTGATGTGTAAACACGGCCATATTTTTCAATTCCTTATGATGAACCGTAATAGTTCTTGGAAAATTACTAAAATTACTGAAAAAAATCTAGAGTTGTCTTTCCCTCTTTCCTTCAATAACATAACAAATGCTTATCATTTCTTATATTTTCATATCTCAATTCTGAATTTGCTCACAAATTTGTTTATGAAAGGAAATCAAACCATGAGATACCTTAAAACATTACAATTTCATCTGAAAAGATGAAAACTTGCTTGTAATCAAATCCTGAAATTGCTCACAGCTGTCCGTTTTTGGTCCCGGATTTGTAAGGTAGCAATACACAGTTAGGAGTTTAGTTTCGCATTATGGCCCCTGTGGATTTTTCAAAAAGGAAAGTTATTGTGAAATAAAATTCATTTTTAGACAGATGAGTGCTAATTTAGCCTTCAAAGGTGGTTTATAAGAGCATCAAGATTATTTTTTACATGTTTTATGGGCTGTTTTCTGTTTGACAGTCCGTATTTTCATAGCTAGACCGGCCATCGGTCCAGAAATTAATGTACTGTTTACAAACACTCTTTTTCTACACGAAGTTTTTGACGCAATTTTACAAAAAAATGAGATGAAAGACATATGATTTTCATTGGATTTGCTGAATGATATATGTACACAGTTTCAGAAAAGGTATTACTTCAGGCAATTGAAATTCTACTTTTAGTCAAATTTTGGGGAAATATGTGACATCTTTCCCCCCCTTTTTGCAATATTTTATAACAAATAAATGCAGATTGTTGCCATGGATACACAAAAAAGAAATTATATTTTACCATTTTATATACTGGAAATAAAATCTATGGAAGATTCTGATTACATACATATGCCCATATATGACACAAACAGTAAGCTTCATATTGCAAGAAAGCAATGAAAAGGGAATGGTAAAATTCATAAGGGCAAATTTTAGTATTTTTTCCTAACTGTTTATTGCTACCTTATGGCATACTTACCAAGCTCAGAATTGTATAATTTAAAACTTTTCATGCCACAAATCTATTGATATTTAGATTCAAAATCAACTTCTGAGTAAATTAAGTGTTTAACAATGACAATATGTGTCAATTTTATTGTTTACAGTCCTTAGCAACCAAAATTAGACATTTTGACACTAGGCTTTTATTTGTTCTCTATCGGCTTAACGCTTGCTTCTGATGGATTGGGCTGCATGTAGAAGCCCAAGTATTGAACGCGTTGGATTTTTTCTTGCGAATATATCATATTATTGTTTTTATCAAGATTTCATGTTCCATTTTGGCATATATTAGATGTATAGTTAAATCAGATGTAAGAAATTGATTCCCTATCACCAAGTTTTTTAATCAAGTCTTTGGTATGCAATAAGCATAAAGATTAACATTTTTATGCTTAAAATTGCTAAATTTTGTACAATGGTGCATCATCAGAGATCTTATTATGATATTCAACATTAAAAAACTGACAAAAGAGGTACAATTTTTAAGATTTGGCTAAAAATTGAGGTAGAGACAAGATTTTACACTTTGACTTGGCACCTTTCTTAAAATCAGTTTTTGTCGCGTTTCAGTGTCAACTGCTAACCTTCATAAAATATTCATTACTCAACCAATTTTCAAAAATAAAAGGCCAATTTACTCGTTTTAGCTAGCAGAACTCAGAAAATAAGTTAAAAGGGAGAATTTGAAAAAAATATTTACTATTAAGGTAGCAATACACAGTTAGGAGTTTAGTTTCGCATTATGGCCCCTGTGGATTTTTCAAAAAGGAAAGTTATTGTGAAATAAAATTCATTTTTAGACAGATGAGTGCTAATTTAGCCTTCAAAGGTGGTTTATAAGAGCATCAAGATTATTTTTTACATGTTTTATGGGCTGTTTTCTGTTTGACAGTCCGTATTTTCATAGCTAGACCGGCCATCGGTCCAGAAATTAATGTACTGTTTACAAACACTCTTTTTCTACACGAAGTTTTTGACGCAATTTTACAAAAAAATGAGATGAAAGACATATGATTTTCATTGGATTTGCTGAATGATATATGTACACAGTTTCAGAAAAGGTATTACTTCAGGCAATTGAAATTCTACTTTTAGTCAAATTTTGGGGAAATATGTGACATCTTTCCCCCCCTTTTTGCAATATTTTATAACAAATAAATGCAGATTGTTGCCATGGATACACAAAAAAGAAATTATATTTTACCATTTTATATACTGGAAATAAAATCTATGGAAGATTCTGATTACATACATATGCCCATATATGACACAAACAGTAAGCTTCATATTGCAAGAAAGCAATGAAAAGGGAATGGTAAAATTCATAAGGGCAAATTTTAGTATTTTTTCCTAACTGTTTATTGCTACCTTATGGCATACTTACCAAGCTCAGAATTGTATAATTTAAAACTTTTCATGCCACAAATCTATTGATATTTAGATTCAAAATCAACTTCTGAGTAAATTAAGTGTTTAACAATGACAATATGTGTCAATTTTATTGTTTACAGTCCTTAGCAACCAAAATTAGACATTTTGACACTAGGCTTTTATTTGTTCTCTATCGGCTTAACGCTTGCTTCTGATGGATTGGGCTGCATGTAGAAGCCCAAGTATTGAACGCGTTGGATTTTTTCTTGCGAATATATCATATTATTGTTTTTATCAAGATTTCATGTTCCATTTTGGCATATATTAGATGTATAGTTAAATCAGATGTAAGAAATTGATTCCCTATCACCAAGTTTTTTAATCAAGTCTTTGGTATGCAATAAGCATAAAGATTAACATTTTTATGCTTAAAATTGCTAAATTTTGTACAATGGTGCATCATCAGAGATCTTATTATGATATTCAACATTAAAAAACTGACAAAAGAGGTACAATTTTTAAGATTTGGCTAAAAATTGAGGTAGAGACAAGATTTTACACTTTGACTTGGCACCTTTCTTAAAATCAGTTTTTGTCGCGTTTCAGTGTCAACTGCTAACCTTCATAAAATATTCATTACTCAACCAATTTTCAAAAATAAAAGGCCAATTTACTCGTTTTAGCTAGCAGAACTCAGAAAATAAGTTAAAAGGGAGAATTTGAAAAAAATATTTACTATTAAGGTAGCAATACACAGTTAGGAGTTTAGTTTCGCATTATGGCCCCTGTGGATTTTTCAAAAAGGAAAGTTATTGTGAAATAAAATTCATTTTTAGACAGATGAGTGCTAATTTAGCCTTCAAAGGTGGTTTATAAGAGCATCAAGATTATTTTTTACATGTTTTATGGGCTGTTTTCTGTTTGACAGTCCGTATTTTCATAGCTAGACCGGCCATCGGTCCAGAAATTAATGTACTGTTTACAAACACTCTTTTTCTACACGAAGTTTTTGACGCAATTTTACAAAAAAATGAGATGAAAGACATATGATTTTCATTGGATTTGCTGAATGATATATGTACACAGTTTCAGAAAAGGTATTACTTCAGGCAATTGAAATTCTACTTTTAGTCAAATTTTGGGGAAATATGTGACATCTTTCCCCCCCTTTTTGCAATATTTTATAACAAATAAATGCAGATTGTTGCCATGGATACACAAAAAAGAAATTATATTTTACCATTTTATATACTGGAAATAAAATCTATGGAAGATTCTGATTACATACATATGCCCATATATGACACAAACAGTAAGCTTCATATTGCAAGAAAGCAATGAAAAGGGAATGGTAAAATTCATAAGGGCAAATTTTAGTATTTTTTCCTAACTGTTTATTGCTACCTTATGGCATACTTACCAAGCTCAGAATTGTATAATTTAAAACTTTTCATGCCACAAATCTATTGATATTTAGATTCAAAATCAACTTCTGAGTAAATTAAGTGTTTAACAATGACAATATGTGTCAATTTTATTGTTTACAGTCCTTAGCAACCAAAATTAGACATTTTGACACTAGGCTTTTATTTGTTCTCTATCGGCTTAACGCTTGCTTCTGATGGATTGGGCTGCATGTAGAAGCCCAAGTATTGAACGCGTTGGATTTTTTCTTGCGAATATATCATATTATTGTTTTTATCAAGATTTCATGTTCCATTTTGGCATATATTAGATGTATAGTTAAATCAGATGTAAGAAATTGATTCCCTATCACCAAGTTTTTTAATCAAGTCTTTGGTATGCAATAAGCATAAAGATTAACATTTTTATGCTTAAAATTGCTAAATTTTGTACAATGGTGCATCATCAGAGATCTTATTATGATATTCAACATTAAAAAACTGACAAAAGAGGTACAATTTTTAAGATTTGGCTAAAAATTGAGGTAGAGACAAGATTTTACACTTTGACTTGGCACCTTTCTTAAAATCAGTTTTTGTCGCGTTTCAGTGTCAACTGCTAACCTTCATAAAATATTCATTACTCAACCAATTTTCAAAAATAAAAGGCCAATTTACTCGTTTTAGCTAGCAGAACTCAGAAAATAAGTTAAAAGGGAGAATTTGAAAAAAATATTTACTATTAAGGTAGCAATACACAGTTAGGAGTTTAGTTTCGCATTATGGCCCCTGTGGATTTTTCAAAAAGGAAAGTTATTGTGAAATAAAATTCATTTTTAGACAGATGAGTGCTAATTTAGCCTTCAAAGGTGGTTTATAAGAGCATCAAGATTATTTTTTACATGTTTTATGGGCTGTTTTCTGTTTGACAGTCCGTATTTTCATAGCTAGACCGGCCATCGGTCCAGAAATTAATGTACTGTTTACAAACACTCTTTTTCTACACGAAGTTTTTGACGCAATTTTACAAAAAAATGAGATGAAAGACATATGATTTTCATTGGATTTGCTGAATGATATATGTACACAGTTTCAGAAAAGGTATTACTTCAGGCAATTGAAATTCTACTTTTAGTCAAATTTTGGGGAAATATGTGACATCTTTCCCCCCCTTTTTGCAATATTTTATAACAAATAAATGCAGATTGTTGCCATGGATACACAAAAAAGAAATTATATTTTACCATTTTATATACTGGAAATAAAATCTATGGAAGATTCTGATTACATACATATGCCCATATATGACACAAACAGTAAGCTTCATATTGCAAGAAAGCAATGAAAAGGGAATGGTAAAATTCATAAGGGCAAATTTTAGTATTTTTTCCTAACTGTTTATTGCTACCTTATGGCATACTTACCAAGCTCAGAATTGTATAATTTAAAACTTTTCATGCCACAAATCTATTGATATTTAGATTCAAAATCAACTTCTGAGTAAATTAAGTGTTTAACAATGACAATATGTGTCAATTTTATTGTTTACAGTCCTTAGCAACCAAAATTAGACATTTTGACACTAGGCTTTTATTTGTTCTCTATCGGCTTAACGCTTGCTTCTGATGGATTGGGCTGCATGTAGAAGCCCAAGTATTGAACGCGTTGGATTTTTTCTTGCGAATATATCATATTATTGTTTTTATCAAGATTTCATGTTCCATTTTGGCATATATTAGATGTATAGTTAAATCAGATGTAAGAAATTGATTCCCTATCACCAAGTTTTTTAATCAAGTCTTTGGTATGCAATAAGCATAAAGATTAACATTTTTATGCTTAAAATTGCTAAATTTTGTACAATGGTGCATCATCAGAGATCTTATTATGATATTCAACATTAAAAAACTGACAAAAGAGGTACAATTTTTAAGATTTGGCTAAAAATTGAGGTAGAGACAAGATTTTACACTTTGACTTGGCACCTTTCTTAAAATCAGTTTTTGTCGCGTTTCAGTGTCAACTGCTAACCTTCATAAAATATTCATTACTCAACCAATTTTCAAAAATAAAAGGCCAATTTACTCGTTTTAGCTAGCAGAACTCAGAAAATAAGTTAAAAGGGAGAATTTGAAAAAAATATTTACTATTAAGGTAGCAATACACAGTTAGGAGTTTAGTTTCGCATTATGGCCCCTGTGGATTTTTCAAAAAGGAAAGTTATTGTGAAATAAAATTCATTTTTAGACAGATGAGTGCTAATTTAGCCTTCAAAGGTGGTTTATAAGAGCATCAAGATTATTTTTTACATGTTTTATGGGCTGTTTTCTGTTTGACAGTCCGTATTTTCATAGCTAGACCGGCCATCGGTCCAGAAATTAATGTACTGTTTACAAACACTCTTTTTCTACACGAAGTTTTTGACGCAATTTTACAAAAAAATGAGATGAAAGACATATGATTTTCATTGGATTTGCTGAATGATATATGTACACAGTTTCAGAAAAGGTATTACTTCAGGCAATTGAAATTCTACTTTTAGTCAAATTTTGGGGAAATATGTGACATCTTTCCCCCCCTTTTTGCAATATTTTATAACAAATAAATGCAGATTGTTGCCATGGATACACAAAAAAGAAATTATATTTTACCATTTTATATACTGGAAATAAAATCTATGGAAGATTCTGATTACATACATATGCCCATATATGACACAAACAGTAAGCTTCATATTGCAAGAAAGCAATGAAAAGGGAATGGTAAAATTCATAAGGGCAAATTTTAGTATTTTTTCCTAACTGTTTATTGCTACCTTATGGCATACTTACCAAGCTCAGAATTGTATAATTTAAAACTTTTCATGCCACAAATCTATTGATATTTAGATTCAAAATCAACTTCTGAGTAAATTAAGTGTTTAACAATGACAATATGTGTCAATTTTATTGTTTACAGTCCTTAGCAACCAAAATTAGACATTTTGACACTAGGCTTTTATTTGTTCTCTATCGGCTTAACGCTTGCTTCTGATGGATTGGGCTGCATGTAGAAGCCCAAGTATTGAACGCGTTGGATTTTTTCTTGCGAATATATCATATTATTGTTTTTATCAAGATTTCATGTTCCATTTTGGCATATATTAGATGTATAGTTAAATCAGATGTAAGAAATTGATTCCCTATCACCAAGTTTTTTAATCAAGTCTTTGGTATGCAATAAGCATAAAGATTAACATTTTTATGCTTAAAATTGCTAAATTTTGTACAATGGTGCATCATCAGAGATCTTATTATGATATTCAACATTAAAAAACTGACAAAAGAGGTACAATTTTTAAGATTTGGCTAAAAATTGAGGTAGAGACAAGATTTTACACTTTGACTTGGCACCTTTCTTAAAATCAGTTTTTGTCGCGTTTCAGTGTCAACTGCTAACCTTCATAAAATATTCATTACTCAACCAATTTTCAAAAATAAAAGGCCAATTTACTCGTTTTAGCTAGCAGAACTCAGAAAATAAGTTAAAAGGGAGAATTTGAAAAAAATATTTACTATTAAGGTAGCAATACACAGTTAGGAGTTTAGTTTCGCATTATGGCCCCTGTGGATTTTTCAAAAAGGAAAGTTATTGTGAAATAAAATTCATTTTTAGACAGATGAGTGCTAATTTAGCCTTCAAAGGTGGTTTATAAGAGCATCAAGATTATTTTTTACATGTTTTATGGGCTGTTTTCTGTTTGACAGTCCGTATTTTCATAGCTAGACCGGCCATCGGTCCAGAAATTAATGTACTGTTTACAAACACTCTTTTTCTACACGAAGTTTTTGACGCAATTTTACAAAAAAATGAGATGAAAGACATATGATTTTCATTGGATTTGCTGAATGATATATGTACACAGTTTCAGAAAAGGTATTACTTCAGGCAATTGAAATTCTACTTTTAGTCAAATTTTGGGGAAATATGTGACATCTTTCCCCCCCTTTTTGCAATATTTTATAACAAATAAATGCAGATTGTTGCCATGGATACACAAAAAAGAAATTATATTTTACCATTTTATATACTGGAAATAAAATCTATGGAAGATTCTGATTACATACATATGCCCATATATGACACAAACAGTAAGCTTCATATTGCAAGAAAGCAATGAAAAGGGAATGGTAAAATTCATAAGGGCAAATTTTAGTATTTTTTCCTAACTGTTTATTGCTACCTTATGGCATACTTACCAAGCTCAGAATTGTATAATTTAAAACTTTTCATGCCACAAATCTATTGATATTTAGATTCAAAATCAACTTCTGAGTAAATTAAGTGTTTAACAATGACAATATGTGTCAATTTTATTGTTTACAGTCCTTAGCAACCAAAATTAGACATTTTGACACTAGGCTTTTATTTGTTCTCTATCGGCTTAACGCTTGCTTCTGATGGATTGGGCTGCATGTAGAAGCCCAAGTATTGAACGCGTTGGATTTTTTCTTGCGAATATATCATATTATTGTTTTTATCAAGATTTCATGTTCCATTTTGGCATATATTAGATGTATAGTTAAATCAGATGTAAGAAATTGATTCCCTATCACCAAGTTTTTTAATCAAGTCTTTGGTATGCAATAAGCATAAAGATTAACATTTTTATGCTTAAAATTGCTAAATTTTGTACAATGGTGCATCATCAGAGATCTTATTATGATATTCAACATTAAAAAACTGACAAAAGAGGTACAATTTTTAAGATTTGGCTAAAAATTGAGGTAGAGACAAGATTTTACACTTTGACTTGGCACCTTTCTTAAAATCAGTTTTTGTCGCGTTTCAGTGTCAACTGCTAACCTTCATAAAATATTCATTACTCAACCAATTTTCAAAAATAAAAGGCCAATTTACTCGTTTTAGCTAGCAGAACTCAGAAAATAAGTTAAAAGGGAGAATTTGAAAAAAATATTTACTATTAAGGTAGCAATACACAGTTAGGAGTTTAGTTTCGCATTATGGCCCCTGTGGATTTTTCAAAAAGGAAAGTTATTGTGAAATAAAATTCATTTTTAGACAGATGAGTGCTAATTTAGCCTTCAAAGGTGGTTTATAAGAGCATCAAGATTATTTTTTACATGTTTTATGGGCTGTTTTCTGTTTGACAGTCCGTATTTTCATAGCTAGACCGGCCATCGGTCCAGAAATTAATGTACTGTTTACAAACACTCTTTTTCTACACGAAGTTTTTGACGCAATTTTACAAAAAAATGAGATGAAAGACATATGATTTTCATTGGATTTGCTGAATGATATATGTACACAGTTTCAGAAAAGGTATTACTTCAGGCAATTGAAATTCTACTTTTAGTCAAATTTTGGGGAAATATGTGACATCTTTCCCCCCCTTTTTGCAATATTTTATAACAAATAAATGCAGATTGTTGCCATGGATACACAAAAAAGAAATTATATTTTACCATTTTATATACTGGAAATAAAATCTATGGAAGATTCTGATTACATACATATGCCCATATATGACACAAACAGTAAGCTTCATATTGCAAGAAAGCAATGAAAAGGGAATGGTAAAATTCATAAGGGCAAATTTTAGTATTTTTTCCTAACTGTTTATTGCTACCTTATGGCATACTTACCAAGCTCAGAATTGTATAATTTAAAACTTTTCATGCCACAAATCTATTGATATTTAGATTCAAAATCAACTTCTGAGTAAATTAAGTGTTTAACAATGACAATATGTGTCAATTTTATTGTTTACAGTCCTTAGCAACCAAAATTAGACATTTTGACACTAGGCTTTTATTTGTTCTCTATCGGCTTAACGCTTGCTTCTGATGGATTGGGCTGCATGTAGAAGCCCAAGTATTGAACGCGTTGGATTTTTTCTTGCGAATATATCATATTATTGTTTTTATCAAGATTTCATGTTCCATTTTGGCATATATTAGATGTATAGTTAAATCAGATGTAAGAAATTGATTCCCTATCACCAAGTTTTTTAATCAAGTCTTTGGTATGCAATAAGCATAAAGATTAACATTTTTATGCTTAAAATTGCTAAATTTTGTACAATGGTGCATCATCAGAGATCTTATTATGATATTCAACATTAAAAAACTGACAAAAGAGGTACAATTTTTAAGATTTGGCTAAAAATTGAGGTAGAGACAAGATTTTACACTTTGACTTGGCACCTTTCTTAAAATCAGTTTTTGTCGCGTTTCAGTGTCAACTGCTAACCTTCATAAAATATTCATTACTCAACCAATTTTCAAAAATAAAAGGCCAATTTACTCGTTTTAGCTAGCAGAACTCAGAAAATAAGTTAAAAGGGAGAATTTGAAAAAAATATTTACTATTAAGGTAGCAATACACAGTTAGGAGTTTAGTTTCGCATTATGGCCCCTGTGGATTTTTCAAAAAGGAAAGTTATTGTGAAATAAAATTCATTTTTAGACAGATGAGTGCTAATTTAGCCTTCAAAGGTGGTTTATAAGAGCATCAAGATTATTTTTTACATGTTTTATGGGCTGTTTTCTGTTTGACAGTCCGTATTTTCATAGCTAGACCGGCCATCGGTCCAGAAATTAATGTACTGTTTACAAACACTCTTTTTCTACACGAAGTTTTTGACGCAATTTTACAAAAAAATGAGATGAAAGACATATGATTTTCATTGGATTTGCTGAATGATATATGTACACAGTTTCAGAAAAGGTATTACTTCAGGCAATTGAAATTCTACTTTTAGTCAAATTTTGGGGAAATATGTGACATCTTTCCCCCCCTTTTTGCAATATTTTATAACAAATAAATGCAGATTGTTGCCATGGATACACAAAAAAGAAATTATATTTTACCATTTTATATACTGGAAATAAAATCTATGGAAGATTCTGATTACATACATATGCCCATATATGACACAAACAGTAAGCTTCATATTGCAAGAAAGCAATGAAAAGGGAATGGTAAAATTCATAAGGGCAAATTTTAGTATTTTTTCCTAACTGTTTATTGCTACCTTATGGCATACTTACCAAGCTCAGAATTGTATAATTTAAAACTTTTCATGCCACAAATCTATTGATATTTAGATTCAAAATCAACTTCTGAGTAAATTAAGTGTTTAACAATGACAATATGTGTCAATTTTATTGTTTACAGTCCTTAGCAACCAAAATTAGACATTTTGACACTAGGCTTTTATTTGTTCTCTATCGGCTTAACGCTTGCTTCTGATGGATTGGGCTGCATGTAGAAGCCCAAGTATTGAACGCGTTGGATTTTTTCTTGCGAATATATCATATTATTGTTTTTATCAAGATTTCATGTTCCATTTTGGCATATATTAGATGTATAGTTAAATCAGATGTAAGAAATTGATTCCCTATCACCAAGTTTTTTAATCAAGTCTTTGGTATGCAATAAGCATAAAGATTAACATTTTTATGCTTAAAATTGCTAAATTTTGTACAATGGTGCATCATCAGAGATCTTATTATGATATTCAACATTAAAAAACTGACAAAAGAGGTACAATTTTTAAGATTTGGCTAAAAATTGAGGTAGAGACAAGATTTTACACTTTGACTTGGCACCTTTCTTAAAATCAGTTTTTTGTCGCGTTTCAGTGTCAACTGCTAACCTTCATAAAATATTCATTACTCAACCAATTTTCAAAAATAAAAGGCCAATTTACTCGTTTTAGCTAGCAGAACTCAGAAAAATAAGTTAAAAGGGAGAATTTGAAAAAATATTTACTATTAAGGTAGCAATACACAGTTAGGAGTTTAGTTTCGCATTATGGCCCCTGTGGATTTTTCAAAAAGGAAAGTTATTGTGAAATAAAATTCATTTTTAGACAGATGAGTGCTAATTTAGCCTTCAAAGGTGGTTTATAAGAGCATCAAGATTATTTTTTACATGTTTTATGGGCTGTTTTCTGTTTGACAGTCCGTATTTTCATAGCTAGACCGGCCATCGGTCCAGAAATTAATGTACTGTTTACAAACACTCTTTTTCTACACGAAGTTTTTGACGCAATTTTACAAAAAAATGAGATGAAAGACATATGATTTTCATTGGATTTGCTGAATGATATATGTACACAGTTTCAGAAAAGGTATTACTTCAGGCAATTGAAATTCTACTTTTAGTCAAATTTTGGGGAAATATGTGACATCTTTCCCCCCCTTTTTGCAATATTTTATAACAAATAAATGCAGATTGTTGCCATGGATACACAAAAAAGAAATTATATTTTACCATTTTATATACTGGAAATAAAATCTATGGAAGATTCTGATTACATACATATGCCCATATATGACACAAACAGTAAGCTTCATATTGCAAGAAAGCAATGAAAAGGGAATGGTAAAATTCATAAGGGCAAATTTTAGTATTTTTTCCTAACTGTTTATTGCTACCTTATGGCATACTTACCAAGCTCAGAATTGTATAATTTAAAACTTTTCATGCCACAAATCTATTGATATTTAGATTCAAAATCAACTTCTGAGTAAATTAAGTGTTTAACAATGACAATATGTGTCAATTTTATTGTTTACAGTCCCTTAGCAACCAAAATTAGGACATTTTGACACTAGGCTTTTATTTGTTCTCTATCGGCTTAACGCTTGCTTCTGATGGATTGGGCTGCATGTAGAAGCCCAAGTATTGAACGCGTTGGATTTTTTCTTGCGAATATATCATATTATTGTTTTATCAAGATTTCATGTTTCCATTTTGGCATATATTAGATGTATAGTTAAATCAGATGTAAGAAATTGATTCCCTATCACCAAGTTTTTTAATCAAGTCTTTGGTATGCAATAAGCATAAAGATTAACATTTTTATGCTTAAAATTGCTAAATTTTGTACAATGGTGCATCATCAGAGATCTTATTATGATATTCAACATTAAAAAACTGACAAAAGAGGTACAATTTTTAAGATTTGGCTAAAAATTGAGGTAGAGACAAGATTTTACACTTTGACTTGGCACCTTTCTTAAAATCAGTTTTTGTCGCGTTTCAGTGTCAACTGCTAACCTCATAAAATATTCATTACTCAACCAATTTTCAAAAATAAAAGGCCAATTTACTCGTTTTAGCTAGCAGAACTCAGAAAATAAGTTAAAAGGGGAGAATTTGAAAAAAATATTTACTATTAAGGTAGCAATACACAGTTAGGAGTTTAGTTTCGCATTATGGCCCCTGTGGATTTTTCAAAAGGAAAGTTATTGTGAAATAAAATTCATTTTTAGACAGATGAGTGCTAATTTAGCCTTCAAAGGTGGTTATAAGAGCATCAAGATTATTTTTACATGTTTTATGGGCTGTTTTCTGTTTGACAGTCCGTATTTTCATAGCTAGACCGGCCATCGGTCCAGAAATTAATGTACTGTTTACAAACACTCTTTTTCTACACGAAGTTTTTGACGCAATTTTACAAAAAAATGAGATGAAAGACATATGATTTTCATTGGATTTGCTGAATGATATATGTACACAGTTTCAGAAAAGGTATTACTTCAGGCAATTGAAATTCTACTTTTAGTCAAATTTTGGGGAAATATGTGACATCTTTCCCCCCCTTTTTGCAATATTTTATAACAAATAAATGCAGATTGTTGCCATGGATACACAAAAAAGAAATTATATTTTACCATTTTATATACTGGAAATAAAATCTATGGAAGATTCTGATTACATACATATGCCCATATATGACACAAACAGTAAGCTTCATATTGCAAGAAAGCAATGAAAAGGGAATGGTAAAATTCATAAGGGCAAATTTAGTATTTTTTCCTAACTGTTTATTGCTACCTTATGGCATACTTACCAAGCTCAGAATTGTATAATTTAAAACTTTTCATGCCACAAATCTATTGATATTTAGATTCAAATCAACTTCTGAGTAAATTAAGTGTTTAACAATGACAATAAGTGTCAATTTTATTGTTTACAGTCCTTAGCAACCAAAATTAGACATTTTGACACTAGGCTTTTATTTGTTCTCTATCGCTTAACGCTTGCTTCTGATGGATTGGGCTGCATGTAGAAGCCCAAGTATTGAACGCGTTGGATTTTTTCTTGCGAATATATCATATTATTGTTTTTATCAAGATTTCATGTTCCATTTTGGCATATATTAGATGTATAGTTAAATCAGATGTAAGAAATTGATTCCCTATCACCAAGTTTTTTAATCAAGTCTTTGGTATGCAATAAGCATAAAGATTAACATTTTTATGCTTAAAATTGCTAAATTTTGTACAATGGTGCATCATCAGAGATCTTATTATGATATTCAACATTAAAAACTGACAAAAGAGGTACAATTTTTAAGATTTGGCTAAAAATTGAGGTAGAGACAAGATTTTACACTTTGACTTGGCACCTTTCTTAAAATCAGTTTTGTCGCGTTTCAGTGTCAACTGCTAACCTTCATAAAATATTCATTACTCAACCAATTTTCAAAAATAAAAGGCCAATTTACTCGTTTTAGCTAGCAGAACTCAGAAAATAAGTTAAAAGGGAGAATTTGAAAAAAATATTTACTATTAAGGTAGCAATACACAGTTAGGAGTTTAGTTCGCATTATGGCCCTGTGGATTTTTCAAAAGGAAAGTTATTGTGAAATAAAATTCATTTTTAGACAGATGAGTGCTAATTTAGCCTTCAAAGGTGGTTTATAAGAGCATCAAGATTATTTTTTACATGTTTTATGGGCTGTTTTCTGTTTGACAGTCCGTATTTTCATAGCTAGACCGGCATCGGTCCAGAAATTAATGTACTGTTTACAAACACTCTTTTTCTACACGAAGTTTTTGACGCAATCAATTTTACAAAAAAATGAGATGAAAGACATATGATTTTCATTGGATTTGCTGAATGATATATGTACACAGTTTCAGAAAAGGTATTACTTCAGCAATTGAAATTCTACTTTTAGTCAAATTTTGGGGAAATATGTGACATCTTTCCCCCCCTTTTTGCAATATTTTATAACAAATAAATGCAGATTGTGCCATGGATACACAAAAAAAGAAATTATATTTGTACCATTTTATATACTGGAAATAAAATCTATGGAAGATTCTGATTACATACATATGCCCATATATGACACAAACAGTAAGCTTCATATTGCAAGAAAGCAATGAAAAGGGAATGGTAAAATTCATAAGGGCAAATTTTAGTATTTTTTCCTAACTGTTTATTGCTACCTTATGGCATACTTACCAAGCTCAGAATTGTATAATTTAAAACTTTTCATGCCACAAATCTATTGATATTTAGATTCAAAATCAACTTCTGAGTAAATTAAGTGTTTAACAATGACAATATGTGTCAATTTTATTGTTTACAGTCCTTAGCAACCAAAAATTAGACATTTTGACACTAGGCTTTTATTTGTTCTCTATCGCTTAACGCTTGCTTCTGATGGATTGGGCTGCATGTAGAAGCCCAAGTATTGAACGCGTTGGATTTTTTCTTGCGAATATATCATATTATTGTTTTTATCAAGATTTCATGTTCCATTTTGCATATATTAGATGTATAGTTAAATCAGATGTAAGAAATTGATTCCCTATCACCAAGTTTTTTAATCAAGTCTTTGGTATGCAATAAGCATAAAGATTAACATTTTTATGCTTAAAATTGCTAAATTTTGTACAATGGTGCATCATCAGAGATCTTATTATGATATTCAACATTAAAAAACTGACAAAAGAGGTACAATTTTTAAGATTGGCTAAAAATTGAGGTAGAGACAAGATTTTACACTTTGACTTGGCACCTTTCTTAAAATCAGTTTTTGTCGCGTTTCAGTGTCAACTGCTAACCTTCATAAAATATTCATTACTCAACCAATTTTCAAAAATAAAAGGCCAATTACTCGTTTTAGCTAGCAGAACTCAGAAAATAAGTTAAAAGGGAGAATTTGAAAAAAATATTTACTATTAAGGTAGCAATACACAGTTAGGAGTTTAGTTTCGCATTATGGCCCCTGTGGATTTTTCAAAAAGGAAAGTTATTGTGAAATAAAATTCATTTTTAGACAGATGAGTGCTAATTTAGCCTTCAAAGGTGGTTTATAAGAGCATCAAGATTATTTTTTACATGTTTTATGGGCTGTTTTCTGTTTGACAGTCCGTATTTTCATAGCTAGACCGGCCATCGGTCCAGAAATTAATGTACTGTTTACAAACACTCTTTTTCTACACGAAGTTTTTGACGCAATTTTACAAAAAAATGAGATGAAAGACATATGATTTTCATTGGATTTGCTGAATGATATATGTACACAGTTTCAGAAAAGGTATTACTTCAGGCAATTGAAATTCTACTTTTAGTCAAATTTTGGGGAAATATGTGACATCTTTCCCCCCCTTTTTGCAATATTTTATAACAAATAAATGCAGATTGTTGCCATGGATACACAAAAAAGAAATTATATTTTACCATTTTATATACTGGAAATAAAATCTATGGAAGATTCTGATTACATACATATGCCCATATATGACACAAACAGTAAGCTTCATATTGCAAGAAAGCAATGAAAAGGGAATGGTAAATTCATAAGGGCAAATTTTAGTATTTTTTCCTAACTGTTTATTGCTACCTTATGGCATACTTACCAAGCTCAGAATTGTATAATTTAAAACTTTTCATGCCACAAATCTATTGATATTTAGATTCAAAATCAACTTCTGAGTAAATTAAGTGTTTAACAATGACAATATGTGTCAATTTTATTGTTTACAGTCCTTAGCAACCAAAATTAGACATTTTGACACTAGGCTTTTATTTGTTCTCTATCGGCTTAACGCTTGCTTCTGATGGATTGGGCTGCATGTAGAAGCCCAAGTATTGAACGCGTTGGATTTTTTCTTGCGAATATATCATATTATTGTTTTTATCAAGATTTCATGTTCCATTTTGGCATATATTAGATGTAGTATGTTAAATCAGATGTAAGAAATTGATTCCCTATCACCAAGTTTTTTAATCAAGTCTTTGGTATGCAATAAGCATAAAGATTAACATTTTTATGCTTAAAATTGCTAAATTTTGTACAATGGTGCATCATCAGAGATCTTATTATGATATTCAACATTAAAAAACTGACAAAAGAGGTACAATTTTAAGATTTGGCTAAAAAATTGAGGTAGAGACAAGATTTTACACTTTGACTTGGCACCTTTCTTAAAATCAGTTTTTGTCGCGTTTCAGTGTCAACTGCTAACCTTCATAAAATATTCATTACTCAACAATTTTCAAAAATAAAAGGCCAATTTACTCGTTTTAGCTAGCAGAACTCAGAAAATAAGTTAAAAGGGAGAATTTGAAAAAAATATTTACTATTAAGGTAGCAATACACAGTTAGGAGTTTAGTTTCGCATTATGGCCCCTGTGGATTTTCAAAAAGGAAAGTTATTGTGAAATAAAATTCATTTTTAGACAGATGAGTGCTAATTTAGCCTTCAAAGGTGGTTTATAAGAGCATCAAGATTATTTTTTTTACATGTTTTATGGGCTGTTTTCTGTTTGACAGTCCGTATATTTCATAGCTAGACCGGCCATCGGTCCAGAAATTAATGTACTGTTTACAAACACTCTTTTTCTACACGAAGTTTTTGACGCAATTTTACAAAAAAATGAGATGAAAGACATATGATTTTCATTGGATTTGCTGAATGATATATGTACACAGTTTCAGAAAAGGTATTACTTCAGGCAATTGAAATTCCTACTTTTAGTCAAATTTTGGGGAAATATGTGACATCTTTCCCCCCCTTTTTGCAATATTTTATAACAAATAAATGCAGATTGTTGCCATGGATACCAAAAAAGAAATATATTTTACCATTTTATATACTGAAATAAAATCTATGGAAGATTCTGATTACATACATATGCCCATATATGACACAAACAGTAAGCTTCATATTGCAAGAAAGCAATGAAAAGGGAATGGTAAAATTCATAAGGGCAAATTTTAGTATTTTTTCCTAACTGTTTATTGCTACCTTATGGCATACTTTACCAAGCTCAGAATTGTATAATTTAAAACTTTTCATGCCACAAAATCTATTGATATTTAGATTCAAAATCAACTTCTGAGTAAATTAAGTGTTTAACAATGACAATATGTGTCAATTTTATTGTTTACAGTCCTTAGCAACCAAATTAGACATTTTGACACTAGGCTTTTATTTGTTCTCTATCGGCTTAACGCTTGCTTCTGATGGATTGGGCTGCATGTAGAAGCCCAAGTATTGAACGCGTTGGATTTTTTCTTGCGAATATATCATATTATTGTTTTTATCAAGATTTCATGTTTCCATTTTGGCATATATTAGATGTATAGTTAAATCAGATGTAAGAAATTGATTCCCTATCACCAAGTTTTTTTAATCAAGTCTTTGGTATGCAATAAGCATAAAGATTAACATTTTTATGCTTAAAATTGCTAAATTTTGTACAATGGTGCATCATCAGAGATCTTATTATGATATTCAACATTAAAAAACTGACAAAAGAGGTACAATTTTTAAGATTTGGGCTAAAAATTGAGGTAGAGACAAGATTTTACACTTTGACTTGGCACCTTTCTTAAAATCAGTTTTTGTCGCGTTTCAGTGTCAACTGCTAACCTTCATAAAATATTCATTACTCAACCAATTTTCAAAAATAAAAGGCCAATTTACTCGTTTTAGCTAGCAGAACTCAGAAAATAAGTTAAAAGGGAGAATTTGAAAAAAATATTTACTATTAAGGTAGCAATACACAGTTAGGAGTTTAGTTTCGCATTATGGCCCCTGTGATTTTTCAAAAAAGGAAAGTTATTGTGAAATAAAATTCATTTTTAGACAGATGAGTGCTAATTTAGCCTTCAAAGGTGGTTTATAAGAGCATCAAGATTATTTTTTACATGTTTTATGGGCTGTTTTCTGTTTGACAGTCCGTATTTTCATAGCTAGACCGGCCATCGGTCCAGAAATTAATGTACTGTTTACAAACACTCTTTTTCTACACGAAGTTTTTGACGCAATTTTACAAAAAAAATGAGATGAAAGACATATGATTTTCATTGGATTTGCTGAATGATATATGTACACAGTTTCAGAAAAGGTATTACTTCAGGCAATTGAAATTCTACTTTTAGTCAAATTTTGGGGAAATATGTGACATCTTTCCCCCCCTTTTTGCAATATTTTATAACAAATAAATGCAGATTGTT